>NC_069505.1:395525231-395702731 GCF_027579735.1 Bombina bombina | reverse complement strand
TGGGTGGTGTTCCTGAAGTGTAACTTTGAGTATGTGTTTAACCTTTCTGAAAGAGCTGAACACATAGCAAAACTTGACAATTTGTAAAGAAATGAAATGCTCCAACTAGGCGTTCCTTTAAGGCATTCCCATTGCATTATGCTTGTGTAATAAGCCAGTGAGAGACAGGCACTTTATAGGTTCCTCCTTACAGTATTACATACTGTGTGCATTCCTCACATTCAGTGTCAGGTTACAGAACTACATGCAACAGAGAGAAGAAAGGCCCTGTTAGCTCAGTCTGCTTAAAAACAAGAGCGCATTCACATACCACATGGTAGCTGAGTATTTTCTTGTGTGTATAAGGGCTGGAGAAAACTTGTACAAAGCAAATACCTACAGCTGTGGAATGAAGAAGGTTATTGTATCTTCACTACATAACCTGCTCTTTATTTAGCTTACACAGCCATACAGTTCTTGTGTTGATGAATTGTCCTTAGCTAATGTCTGATCGCCTCCTAGTGGCAGAGCCATTTACTGCATATAAAATTAAAAGCATACTTTGCCTGGAGTCTTCAAAAATGTTCAGTTAAAGGGACATTAATAAACACCTATTGTACTTTGTCCTACGCTCCCTGGGAAGGCCAAAAAGCAAAGCCTGTAACCTAGGATTTAAAAATCCTGCACATTTCCTAAACCAGCTATTTGATTTGCAGGTTACATCAATTGCTTTTTGGGACAAGCACAAACCCAAGACAGGACAAAAGGGACAGTAAACATTGGAAACATTTCTACACAATTGTGCCCTAAGGGCATAATTATGACTCAAAAGATTAGCCTTTTTAACCCCTTAAGGACAAGGCCATTTTCAATTTCTTTCCCTTAAGGACCAGGGCTATTTTTACATTTCTGCAGTGTTTGTGTTTAGCTGTAATTTTCCTCTTACTCATTTACTGTACCCACACATATTATATACAGTTTTCCTTGCCATTTAATGGACTTTCTAAAGATACCATTTATTTTCATCATATCTTATATACTATATATATATATATATATATATATATATATATAATTTACCATAAAAAATATATATAAAATATGATGAAAAAATGGAAAAAAACACTTTTTCTAACTTTGACCCCCAAAATCTGTTGCACATCTACAACCACCAAAAAACACTCATGCTAAATAGTTTCTAAATTTTGTACTGAGTTTAGAAATACCCTATGTTTACATGTTCTTTGCTTCTTTTGCAAGTTATAGGGCAATAAATACAAGTAGCACTTTGCAATTTCCAAACCATTTTTTCTTTCATGTAATTAGCAAGAGTCCATGAGCTAGTGACATATGGGATATACATTCCTACCAGGAGGGGCAAAGTTTCCCAAACCTCAAAATGCCTATAAATACACCCCTCACCACACCCACAAATCAGTTTTACAAACTTTGCCTCCTATGGAGGTGGTGAAGTAAGTTTGTGCTAGATTCTACGTTGATATGCGCTCCGCAACAGGTTGGAGCCCGGTTTTCCTCTCAGCGTGCAGTGAATGTCAGAGGGATGTGAGGAGAGTATTACCTATTTGAATGCAATGATCTCCTTCTACGGGGTCTATTTCATAGGTTCTCTGTTATCGGTTGTAGAGATTCATCTCTTACCTCCCTTTTCAGATCGACGATATACTCTTTTATATATATATACCATTACCTCTGCTGATTTTCGTTTCAGTACTGGTTTGGCTTTCTACAACATGTAGACGAGTGTCCTGGGGTAAGTAAGTCTTATTTTCTGTGACACTCTAAGCTATGGTTGTTCTAAATATATGTATTCAAACATTTATTTGCCTTGACTCAGGATGTTCAACATTCCTTATTTTCAGACAGTCAGTTTCATATTTGGGATAATGCATTTGAATCAATCATTTTTTCTTACCTTAAAAAATTTTGACTTTTTCCCTGTGGGCTGTTAGGCTCGCGGGGGCTGAAAATGCTTCATTTTATTGCGTCATTCTTGGCGCAGACTTTTTTGGCGCAAAAAAATCTTTTCTGTTTCCGGCGTCATACGTGTCGCCGGAAGTTGCGTCATTTTTTTGACGTTCTTTTGCGCCAAAAATGCATTTAGGCGCCAAATAATGTGGGCGTCTTATTTCGAGCTAAAAAAATATGGGTGTCGCTTTTGTCTCCACATTATTTAAGTCTCATTTTTCATTGCTTCTGGTTGCTAGAAGCTTGTTCTTTGGCATTTTTTCCCATTCCTGAAACTGTCATTTAAGGAATTTGATCAATTTTGCTTTATATGTTGTTTTTTCTCTTACATATTGCAAGATGTCTCATGTTGCATCTGAGTCACAAGATACTAAAGGAAAATCGCTGCCTGGTGCTGGAACTACCAAAGCTAAGTGTATCTGCTGTAAACTTTTGGTAGCTGTTCCTCCAGCTGTTGTTTGTATTAAATGTCATGACAAACTTGTTAATGCAGAAAATATTTCCTTTAGTAAAATACCATTACCTGTTGCAGTTCCATCAACATCTAATGTTCAGAGTGTTCCTGATAACATAAGAGATTTTGTTTCTGAATCTATTAAGAAGGCTATGTCTGTTATTCCTCCTTCTAGTAAACATAAAAAGTCTTTTAAAACTTCTCTTTATCCAGATGAATTTTTAAATGAACATCATCATTCTGATTCTAATGATTCTTCTGGTTCAGAGGATTCTGTTTCAGAGGTTGATGCTGATAAATCTTCATATTTATTTAAAATGGAATTTATTCGTTTTTTACTTAAAGAAGTCCTAATTGCATTAGAAATTGAGGATTCTGGTCCTCTTGATACTAAATCTAAACGTTTAGACAAGGTCTTTAAATCTCCTGTAGTTATTCCAGAAGTTTTTCCTGTTCCTGGTGCTATTTCTGAAATAATTTCCAGGGAATGGAATAATTTGGGTAATTCATTTACTCCTTCTAAACGTTTTAAGCAATTATATCCTGTGCCGTCTGACAGATTAGAGTTTTGGGACAAAATCCCTAAAGTTGATGGGGCTATCTCTACCCTTGCTAAACGTACTACTATTCCTACGGCAGATGGTACTTCCTTTAAGGATCCTTTAGGTAGGAAAATTGAATCCTTTCTAAGAAAAGCTTATTTGTGTTCAGGTAATCTTCTTAGAACTGCTATATCCTTGGCGGATGTTGCTGCAGCTTCAACTTTTTGGTTGGAAACTTTAGCGCAACAAGTAACAGATCATGATTCTCATAACATTATTATTCTTCTTCAACATGCTAATAATTTTATCTGTGATGCCATTTTTGATATTATCAGAGTTGATGTCAGGTTTATGTCTCTAGCTATTTTAGCTAGAAGAGCTTTATGGCTTAAAACTTGGAATGCTGATATGTCTTCTAAATCGACTCTACTTTCCCTTTCTTTCCAGGGTAATAAATTATTTGGTTCTCAGTTGGATTCTATTATCTCAACTGTTACTGGTGGGAAAGGAACTTTTTTTACCACAGGATAAAAAATCTAAGGGTAAAAACAGGGCTAATAATCGTTTTCGTTCCTTTCGTTTCAACAAAGAACAAAAGCCTGATCCTTCATCCTCAGGAGCAGTTTCAGTTTGGAAACCATCTCCAGTCTGGAATAAATCCAAGCCTTCTAGAAAAGCAAAGCCAGCTTCTAAGTCCACATGAAGGTGCGGCCCTCATTCCAGCCCAGCTGGTAGGGGGCAGATTACGTTTTTTCAAAGAAATTTGGATCAATTCTGTTCACAATCTTTGGATTCAGAACATTATTTCAGAAGGGTACAGAATTGGTTTCAAGATAAGACCTCCTGCAAAGAGATTTTTTCTTTCCCGTGTCCCAGTAAACCCAGCGAAAGCTCAAGCATTTCTGAAATGTGTTTCAAATCTAGAGTTGGCTGGAGTAATTATGCCAGTTCCAGTTCTGGAACAGGTGCTGGGGTTTTATTCAAATCTCTTCATTGTACCAAAGAAGGAGAATTCCTTCAGACCAGTTCTGGATCTAAAAATATTGAATCGTTATGTAAGGATACCAACATTCAAAATGGTAACTGTAAGGACTAACCTGCCTTTTGTTCAGCAAGGGCATTATATGTCTACAATAGATTTACAGGATGCATATCTGCATATTCAGATTCATCCAGCTCACTATCAGTTTCTGAGATTCTCTTTCCTAGACAAGCATTACCAGTTTGTGGCTCTGCCGTTTGGCCTAGCAACAGCTCCAAGAATTTTTACAAAGGTTCTCGGTGCCCTTCTATCTGTAATCAGAGAACAGGGTATTGTGGTATTTCCTTATTTGGACGATATCTTGGTACTTGCTCAGTCTTCACATTTAGCAGAATTTCATACGAATCGACTTTTGTTGTTTCTTCAAAATCATGGTTGGAGGATCAATTCACTAAAAAGTTCATTGATTCCTCAGACAAGGGTAACCTTTTTGGGTTTCCAGATAGATTCAGTGTCCATGACTCTGTCTTTGACAGACAAGAGACGTCTAAAATTGATTTCAGCTTGTCGAAACCTTCAGTCACAATCATTCCCTTCGGTAGCCTTATGCATGGAAATTCTAGGTCTTATGACTGCTGCATCGGACGCGATCCCCTTTGCTCGTTTTCACATGCGACCTCTTCAGCTCTGTATGCTGAATCAATGGTGCAAGGATTACACAAAGATATCTCAATTAAAATCTTTAAAACCGATTGTACGACACTCTCTGACGTGGTGGACAGATCACCATCGTTTAGTTCAGGGGGCTTCTTTTGTTCTTCCGACCTGGACTGTAATTTCAACAGATGCAAGTCTTACAGGTTGGGGAGCTGTGTGGGGGGTCTCTGACAGCACAAGGGGTTTGGGAATCTCAGGAGGTGAGATTACCGATCAATATTTTGGAACTCCGTGCAATTTTCAGAGCTCTTCAGTCTGGGCCTCTTCTGAAGAGAGAATCGTTCATTTGTTTTCAGACAGACAATGTCACAACTGTGGCATACATCAATCATCAAGGAGGGACTCACAGTCCTCTGGCTATGAAAGAAGTATCTCGAATTCTGGTTTGGGCGGAATCCAGCTCCTGTCTAATCTCTGCGGTTCATATTCCAGGAATAGACAATTGGGAAGCGGATTATCTCAGTCGCCAAACGTTGCATCCGGGCGAATGGTCTCTTCACGCAGAGGTATTTCTTCAGATTGTTCAAATGTGGGAACTTCCAGAAATAGATCTGATGGCTTCTCATCTAAACAAGAAACTTCCCAGGTATCTGTCCAGATCCCGGGATCCTCAGGCGGAGGCAGTGGATGCATTATCACTTCCTTGGAAGTATCATCCTGCCTATATCTTTCCGCCTCTAGTTCTTCTTCCAAGAGTAATCTCCAAGATTCTGAAGGAATGCTCGTTTGTTCTGCTGGTAGCTCCAGCATGGCCTCACAGGTTTTGGTATGCGGATCTTGTCCGGATGGCCTCTTGCCAACCGTGGACTCTTCCGTTAAGACCAGACCTTCTGTCGCAAAGTCCTTTTTTCCATCAGGATCTCAAATCCTTAAAGTTAAAGGTATGGAGATTGAACGCTTGATTCTTGGTCAAAGAGGTTTCTCTGACTCTGTGATTAATACTATGTTACAGGCTCGTAAATCTGTATCTAGAGAGATATATTATAGAGTCTGGAAGACTTATATTTCTTGGTGTCTTTCTCATCATTTTTCCTGGCATTCTTTTAGAATTCCCGAGAATTTTACAGTTTCTTCAGGATGGTTTAGATAAAGGTTTGTCCGCAAGTTCCTTGAAAGGTCAAATCTCTGCTCTTTCTGTTCTTTTTCACAGAAAGATTGCTAATCTTCCTGATATTCATTGTTTTGTACAAGCCTTGGTTCGTATAAAACCTGTCATTAAGTCAATTTCTCCTCCTTGGAGTTTGAATTTTGTTCTGGGGGCTCTTCAAGCTCCTCCGTTTGAACCTATGCATTCATTGGACATTAAATTACTTTCTTGGAAAGTTTTGTTCCTTTTGGCCATCTCTTCTGCCAGAAGAGTCTCTGAATTGTCTGCTCTTTCTTGTGAGTCTCCTTTTCTGATTTTTCATCAGGATAAGGCGGTGTTGCTAACTTCTTTTGAATTTTTACCTAAGGTTGTGAATTCCAACAACATTTGTAGAGAAATTGTAGTTCCTTCATTATGCCCTAATCCTAAGAATTCTAAGGAGAAATCATTGCATTCTTTGGATGTTGTTAGAGCTTTGAAATATTATGTTGAAGCTACTAAGACTTTCCGAAAGACTTCTAGTCTATTTGTCATCTTTTCCGGTTCTAGAAAAGGCCAGAAAGCTTCTGCCATTTCTTTGGCATCTTGGTTGAAATCTTTAATTCATCATGCCTATGTTGAGTCGGGTAAAACTCCGTCTCAGAGGATTACAGCTCATTCTACTAGGTCAGTTTCTACTTCCTGGGCATTTAGGAATGAAGCTTCGGTTGATCAGATTTGCAAAGCAGCAACTTGGTCTTCTTTGCATACTTTTACTAAATTCTACCATTTTGATGTGTTTTCTTCTTCTGAAGCAGTTTTTGGTAGAAAAGTACTTCAGGCAGCTGTTTCAGTTTGAATCTTCTGCTTATGTTTTCATTTAAACTTTATTTTGGGTTTGGATTATTTTCAGCAGGAATTGGCTGTCTTTATTTTATCCCTCCCTCTCTAGTGACTCTTGCGTGGAAAGATCAACATCTTGGGTAGTCATTATCCCATACGTCACTAGCTCATGGACTCTTGCTAATTACATGAAAGAAAACATAATTTATGTAAGAACTTACCTGATAAATTCATTTCTTTCATATTAGCAAGAGTCCATGAGGCCCACCCTTTTTTGTGGTGGTTATGATTTTTTTGTATAAAGCACAATTATTCCAATTCCTTATTTTTTATGCTTTCACACTTTTTTCTTATCACCCCACTTCTTGGCTATTCGTTAAACTGATTTGTGGGTGTGGTGAGGGGTGTATTTATAGGCATTTTGAGGTTTGGGAAACTTTGCCCCTCCTGGTAGGAATGTATATCCCATACGTCACTAGCTCATGGACTCTTGCTAATTACATGAAAGAAAAAATGGTTTGGAAATAGCAAAGTGCTACTTGTATTTATTGCCCTATAACTTGCAAAAGAAGCAAAGAACATGTAAACATTGGGTATTTCTAAACTCAGTACAAAATTTAGAAACTATTTAGCATGAGTGTTTTTTGGTGGTTGTAGATGTGCAACAGATTTTGGGGGTCAAAGTTAGAAAAAGTGTTTTTTTTTTCATCATATTTTATATATATTTTTATGGTAAATTTTATATATATATATATATATATATATATATATATATATATATATATATATATATATATATATATATATAGTATGTAAGATATGATGAAAATAAATGGTATCTTTAGAAAGTCCATTAAATGGCAAGGAAAACTGTATATAATATGTGTGGGTACAGTAAATGAGTAAGAGGAAAACTAGCTCATGGACTCTTGCTAATATGAAAGAAATGAATTTATCAGGTAAGTTCTTACATAAATTATGTTTTTTTCTTTTCAAAATTAGTGATAGTTACATTGGAACACTGATATCTGTCAGGAATCCCTGAACATCTTTTCACATGTGTATATATATATATATTTTTAGTAGACAACCCAAAGTATTGATCTAGGCCCATTTTGGTATATTTCATGCCACCATTTCACCGCCAAATGCGATCAAATAAAAAAAATCGTTCACTTTTTCACAAACTTTAGGTTTCTCACTGAAATAATTTTCAAACAGCTTGTGCAATTATATACTTCTCTGGGATCCGCTTTGTTCAGAAATAGCAGACATATATGGCTTTGGCATTGATTTTTGGTTATTAGAGGGCCACTAAATGCCGCTGCGCACCACACTTGTTTTATGCCCAGCAGTGACAGGGTTAATTAGGTAGCTTGAAGGGTTAATTTTAGCATTAATGTAGAGATCAGCCTCCCACCTGACACATCCCAGTCCCTGATCCCTCCCAAACAGCTCTCTTCCCTCCCCCACCCCACAATTGTCCCCGCCATCTTGAGTACTGGCAGAAAGTCTGCCAGTACTAAAATAAAATGGATTTTATTTAAAATAAAAAATCATATTCTGCTGTGACGGATCCCTCCCCCCACTAACTATTCACCACCATTTTGGGTACTGGCAGCTGTACAAGGCATCAAGGTAATACCTTGAAAGTGGCTGGAAGCGGTCAGCATTGCTTCCAGCCACTTTAAACCCCAGAAGACGTACAGGGTACATTGCTGGTCTTTAAAGACCAGTTTGTGTAAGACGTACCCTGTACGATGTATGTCGTTAAGGGGTTAAAAACAACTTCAAATGTATTCTTGAATGAAGCCAAAAGCTTTGATCATTTATTTATATCCCTCCTCTTCCGCGCCTAAACTTATTGTAGCATGCTCCCATGCTGGGAACACCTGACTCCGTTACCCAGCGTAAGGGCGTGCTACATTAAAGGGACAGTCTAGTCAAAGCTAAACTTTCATTCAGATAGGGGATGCAACTTTCCAATTTAGTTTGTATCATCAAATTTGCTTTGTTCTTTGTATTCTATGTTTAAAGCTAAATCTAGGTAGACTCATATTCTTATTTCTATACCCTTGAAGGCTGCCTCTTATCTCAGTGTATTTTGACAGTTTTTCACAGCTAGACAGTAAAAGTTTGTGTGCCAATAACGATAACGTATAAATAAAGAGAGAAGCGCTCAACCTGGGAATGAACAATAGCATAATAGCTTGTTCTATGGCTAGTTACCACCCAAGAAGCAGCCTCTTTTTGCTCAACATGTGCCTTTCACAGAGAAGAACTTTCCTGAAGCATATCAGTCTAATCCTGAGTTCACAGTACAGTCCTGTACTGTATTTTGGCGCTGGACTGTCATTGGGAAGGGTCAGACTGATATGCTACAGGATATTTTTTCTCTGTGAAGGGGCATAGTGTGCTAAAAGAACGAGCACCCTGAGTTGCAATATAAATGAACAGGCATGGAAGTTATTCTAGCTTTCTTTTTTTGACATGATGAGTCCACTGATCATCTTAATTACTAATGGTATATTCACCTCCTGGTCAGCAGGAGGCGGCAAAGAGCACCACAGCAGAGCTGTGAAATAGCTTCTCCCTTCCCTGCCACTCCAGTCATTCTCTTTGCCTACGTTAGTGATAGGAAGTGGTAAAGTGAGGTGTTATAATAGATTCTTCAATCAAGAGTTTATTATTTTTAAAGTAGTGCAAGATTGTGCTGCTTTGTGTAGCCGTATTCCATATCAGTCTCTTCAGTAGAGCTTTGGTGGCTTTAAAGCAATGGGAACTTGTGGGACATAATTCTCACTGTGCCTCTCATTAGGATGCTGCCCTATCTTCTATAGCCTGAGGTGGATTTACTCAGACTTTTATTTCTCCACTGGTCGTTGTGAGGGATAGGACCTCTCAAGCATGTGAGCTGCCTTGGCTGTCAGGCAGATGTAAGGTAAGTGCTACTTTTTTATTCTGGGGCCAAAATCAAAAACTCAGAGTAAAAGTGGGCACTTTTATTTACACAATATGAAACATATAAGGCTCAGTTAACAGGGGCTCTTTATGTTTGGGACATCAAACTCATTAAATGGAGAGTAATTTGACAGCTATAACTGCTGGGGCTGGGAGTTGAGCCTATTTTAACATCGCTATGGTGGTTATTTCTCTCAACGGCTTAAACATGCAAAATAAGACGGTCAGGAGACAAATGTACAGTAACACCCACGATGGGTGGGCCTATCGGCTTTGCACGCTTTCCTGTAACTGTGCAGCTCTCTGAGACACGTCTTCCGTTGCAGAGACGGCTGAAGAGCGTGTCACTAGAACGGCATGGTTTTTTTATATATTAAGCAGGCGATTCTAGTGCTATGTTTGTGTTTTATTGCTGAAGTACCAGATCGTCCCAGTTCCACTAGAGGGATAGTGAATCCTGGTTAGCGGTCAGGTAGGCGCCTCAGCAGGGTTGCTGAGGTGTAAGGGTGTCTGACTGAAATTCATTGGGCTTTAATTTCTATGTGACATAGCAGAGTAAAAAAGTTACAGGTTTAAATTTTAAAGGCGCTGTAACTTTTTTTTTCTGTGCAAAGTTTTTTATTCATCTGGAGTTATTAATTCATACATAGTGAACAGCATGGACCAAGAAGCCTTGCAAGACGTCACTTGTTCCTTATGTTTGGATGTTAATGTGGAACCACCTGACCCTTTCTGTCCCTCATGTATTGAGAGGACTTTAGCCTATAGGGAAAAGATTTTTTTCTGAACAAAATTTTTCAAAAGCGGATGCTGTCCAAGAGTCTGACGAGGGTCAAAGTATGCCACAGCTTTAAAAGACATAGCTTCTCTCATGTCTTATACAATTTGTGATGCCTTGCCTGCTTTCCCAATGTTGCAGGGTAAACGTAAGAGGAAAGCCAGACATTCAGTAAGTTCTGATGCGATTGTTGCAATTTCAGAGGTACCCTCCCAAGGTCACAAAGAGGAGGGTACCGCTGTAGCATCTGAGGGTGAAATCTCAGATTCAGAAAGTTTATTGCCTGTGACGGACTCGGAGGTTGTAACCTCTGCCTGTTGCTCAGGGAGGTTTTGGTTACTTTGGACGACTGACTCCACGGTAGTGGTTGTCCCTATAAAGTCTAGTAAATTGGACAGATATTTGGAGGTTCCTTCTTACTCGGATATATTTCCAGTCCCAATGCGAGCTTCGAAGATCATTACTAAGGAGTGGGAGAGGCCAGGTATACCCTTTTCTCCCTCTCCTATTTTTAAGATGATGTTTCCCGTAGCTGACTCTTTCAAGGAGGCTTGGCAAACAGTTCCTAAGCTGGAACGGGCCATTTCCACCCTAGCCAAGGGAACTACTATTCCCATAGATGATAGTTGTGCTTTCAAAGATCCTATGGACAAGAAGTTAGAGGGTCTACTTAAGAAGATTTATGTTCACCAGGGTCTGCAATGGCAGCCGGCTGCGTGCATTGCTACCGTCACTGGTGCTGCGGCTTATTGGTTTGATGCACTGTCTGAGTCTCTCTCAGGACTGAGACTTCCTTGGAGGAGATCCGAGACAGGATAAAGGCTCTGAAGCTAGCTAATTCCTTTATTACGGACGCTTCCCTTCAAATTTTTAGAGCTAAGATTTCAGGTTTCTCTATTCTAGCCCGCAGAGCTTTATGGTTAAAACCTTGGTCTGCGGATGTTTCCTCTAAGTCTAAGCTTCTGGCTATTCCTTACAAGGGCAAGACCTTGTTTGGACCTGGTCTATCAGAAATTATTTTCGTTCCTTTTCGAAATTTCAAAGGAAATAATTCATCTTCCTCCTCTAAGCAGGAACAATCCAAACCTGTATGGAGACCTAACCCATCTTGGACTAAGGGAAAGCAATCCAAGAAGACAGCATGAAGGGCATGCTCCCGATCCGGGACCGGATCTTGTAGGGGCAGACATTCCTTCTTCTCTCGGGTTTGGGTTCAGGATGTTCAGGATCCCTGAACAATAGAGATCGTGTCCCAGGGATACAAACTAGAGTTCAAACCAGACGAAAAGAGAGGCGTTCTTATATTGCATAAGAGACCTTTCCGCCCTGGGAATAATTGTTCCTGTTCCAGTACTGTAACAGGGTCAGGGTTTTTATTCCAATCTGTCCGTGGTTCCCAAAAAGGAGGGAACCTTCAGACCAATTTTAGACCAAGAGTCTAATCAAATTTCTAAGGGTTCCATCCTTAAAGATAGAAACTATTCGTTCCATTCTTTCCTTAATCCAATGTCAATTCATGACAACTGTAGATTTAAAGGACGCATTCCTACATGTTCCTATTCACAGGGATCATCACAAGTTCCTAAGGTTTGCCTTCCAGGATAAACACTTCCAGTTTGTAGCTCTTCCTTTCGGTCTTGCCACTGCTCCCAGAATTTTCACAAAGGTTCTGGGGTCTCTGTTGGCGGTGCTTCGGTCACGGGGCATTGGGGTGGCGCCTTATCTGGAAGACATCCTAGTCCAGGCACCATCCTTTCAACAAGCAAGATCTCACAACGACATGGTGATATCTTTTCTGAGAACTCACTGGTGGAAGGTAAATTTAGAAAAGAGTTCCTTAGTTCCAGACACAAGGGTAACCTTCTTGGGAACCATAATAGACTCCATGTCTATGAAAATTTTTATTGAAAAGTTTATCGATACTTGCTTAGTCCTTCAGTCTACTCCCCGGCCGTCAGGGGCTCAGTATATGGAGGTAATTCGGCTGATGGTGGCGGCAATGGACATCATCCCGTTTGCTCGGTTCCATCTCAGACCTCTGCAGTTAAGCATGCTCAGACAATGGAACGGAGATTATGCGGACTTGTCTCCTCGAATAACTCTGGAGCAGGAGACAAGGGATTCTCTTCAATGGTGGTAGTCTCTGGGTCGTCTCTCCCAGGGAACCTGCTTTCGCAGCCCATCTTAGGTGATTGTGACAAGACGCAAGCCTTCTGGGGTGGGGAGCAGTCTGGGGCTCCCTAAAAGCTCAGGGAGTTTGGACTCAGTCTGTTCTTCCTATAAACATTCTAGAACTGAGAGCAATATTCAATGCCCTTCTGGCCTGGCCCCAGTTAGCCTCACTCCGGTTTATTAGGATCCAGTCGGACAACATAACTTCAGTGGCTTACATCAATCATCAGGGAGGAATGAGGAGTTCCTTAGCGATGACAGAGGTAACAAAAATAATCCAGTGGGCGGAAGCCCATTCTTGTTGCCTATCGGCGATCCACATCCCAGAGGTGGACAACTGGGAGGCGGATCTCCTGAGCAGGCAGACCTTTCATCCGGGGGAGTGGGAACTCCATCCGGAAGTATTCTCCAGCCTGATTCTCAAGTGGAGTCAGCCGGAATTGGATCTCATGGCATCACGACAGAATGCCAAGCTCCCAAGATACGGGTCGAGGTCCAGGGACCCCCAGGTAGAGCTGATAGATGCTCTGGCAGTCCCTTCGACATTCAATCTAGCATACCTATTTCGTCCGTTTGCTCTTCTTCCTCGGATAATTGCTCGAATCAAACTGGAGAGGTCCTCGGTGATCCTCATAGCACTGGCCTGGCCTCGCAGGATTTGGTGTGCAGATCTGGTGGAGATGGCATCTCTGCCACCTTGGAGACTTCTGTTGAGGGAAGGATCTTCTGATTCAGGGGCCCTTCCTTCACCCAAATCTAGTTTCTCTGAAGCTGACTGCTTGGAGATTGAACGCTTAATTTTATCCAAGCGGGGGGTTTCTGACTCGGTCATAGAGACCATGATTAAGCCTGTAACTAGAAAGATTTACCATAAAATTTGGCGTAAATATCTCTATTGGTTGTGAATCCAAGGGCTACTCATGGAGTAGAGTTAGGATTCCTAGAATTTTGTCTTTTTCTCCAAGAAGGTTTGGAGAAAGGATTGTCGACGAGTTCCCTAAAGGGTCAAATCTCGGCCTTATCTATTTTGTTACTCAAACGTCTGGCGGATGTTCCAGATGTACAATCATTTTGTCAGGATCAGGCCTGTGTTCAAACCAGTTGCTCCTCCATGGAGTCTTAATTTAGTTCTCAAAGTTCTTCAAGGGGCTCCGTTTGAGCCTATGCATTCCTTAGATATCAAGTTGTTATCTTAGAAGGTTTTATTTCTTGTTGCTATTTCTTCGGCTCGTAGAGTGTCAGAGATCTCGGCACTGCAGTACGAGTCTCCTTACCTTATTTTCTATTCTGATAAGGTAGTTTTACGTACAAAATTAGGATTTCTTCCTAAGGTTGTTTCTGACGGAACATTAATCAGGAAATTGTTGTTCCTTCTTTGTGTCCTAATCCTCCTCAGAAAGAACGACTTGTGCACAATTTGGACGTAGTCCGTGCTTTTAAAGTTTTACCTGCAGGCGACTAAGGACTTTCGTCAGTCTTCTTAGTTTGTGATTTTCTCAGGCAAACGTAAGGGACAGAAAGCTACAGCTACTTCTCTCTCTTCTTGGCTGAAGAGTATCATACGTTTTGCATATGAGACTGCTGGACAGCAGCCTCCCGAGAGGGTTACGGCTCATTCCATGAGGGCTGTTGCTTCCTCATGGGCATTCAAAAATTAAGCTTCTGTGGAACAGATTTGTAAGGCTGCAACTTGGTCCTCTCTTCACTTTTTCAAAGTTTTACAAATTTGACACTTTTGCCTCGGCTGAGACCATTTTTGGGAGAAAGGTTCTTCAAGCAGTGGTGTCTTCCATTTAGATTCCCTGTCTTGTCCCTCCCGTATCATCTGTGTACTCTAGCTTGGGTACTGAATCCAATTAGTAATTAAGATGATCCGTGGACTCATCGTGTCATAAAAAAGAAAAGAAAATTTATGCTTACTTGATAAATTTATTTATTTTTGACACAACCCGCCTTGTTCTTGTAAGACAGGTTGTGGGTTATTGTAAACTTCAGACACCTCTGCACCTTGGCTTTTCCTTTCTTTCCTTAATTTCGGTCGCATGACTGGAGTGGGAGGGAAGGGAGGAGCTATTTAACAGCTCTGCTGTGGTGCTCTTTGCCGCCTCCTGCTGACCAGGAGGTGAATATCCCATTAGTAATTAAGATGATCCGTGGACTCATCGTGTCAAAAAAGAAATACATTTATCAGGTAAGCATAAATTGTCTTTTTGTTCCATCTCAGGAGTGCTGTTCTCTCACAACGTTAACATTGTGCTTGCTCCTGTGGAGTTATTTGAATCAACACTGATTGGCTAAAATGCAAGTTGTCAAAAGAACTGAAATAAGGAGCAGTCTGCAGAGGCTTAGATACAAGGTAATCACAGAGGTAAAATGTATATTAAAGGAATAGTCTAGTCAAAATTAAACTTTCATTATTCAGATAGAGCAGCAATTTTAAGCAACTTTCTATTTTACTACTATTATCTATTTTTCTTTATTCTCTTTGTATCTTTGTTTTAAAAAGCAGGACTGTAAGCATAGGAGCTGGCCGATTTTTGGTTCAGAACCTGGGTAGCACTTTCTAAATGGTGTCTAAATGTAGCCACCAATCAGCAAGCATCACCCAGGTGCTGAACCAAAAATGGGCCGGCTTCTAAGCTTACATTCAAATAAAGATACCAAAAGATCGAAGAAAATTTGATAATAGGAATAATTTAGAAAGTTACTTAAAATAGCATGCTCTATCTGAATCAAGAAAGTTTAATTTTAACTAGACAATCCCTTTAATATAACCATGCTAGTTATACAAAACTAGGAAATAGGTAATAAAGCGAATATCTATCTTTTTAAAGAAAAAGTAGACTGTCCCTTTAAGTTGAACGGGATTGGCGAGCTGTGATTAGACGGCAAGATCGTGATTTGTTTTTTAAAAAGACTGCAGCGTCAAAGAGGAAGAATATGAATCATAATTCTGCACAATTTTGTAAAAAAAAATTCCAACGTTTACCGTCCTTTTTGATGTCCTTTTTAATGCTGTTTCTTTCAATACAGAATCTTACAAGAGAGTGCATTTTTTTGTATAAATACTGCTGTATCTATAGTGAATGATGACTCCTACAGCTTAATTGTAGAATAGGGGCATTTCTCCACAAGGAATACATTTTAAAGAGCTTCCTAGATTCAGCACAAAATAAAAAAAATAGCTTTAATGCTATTTGCCTATAAAATGTAGTTTAAACTACTTTTACTTGCAGATTGTGTATCTCTGTGGTATTGAAATTAGTGAGTAATAATAGAATTCTGCTTTCCTTACAGGTTTTTCAAGTGGCCACTGGACACTACCTGTGTCTGAATAAGTACCACGGGCGAGGACTGAGCACAGAGGGTTTTCGGAAGTCTTTGTATCAGTATCTTCACAATGGGTTACAGTTGCGCCAGGACCTTTTTGAGCCCATTCTCGTCAAGCTGAGGCGTTTGACATCTGTGTTGGAGAGCCAGGCATCCTACCGCTTCTACTCCAGCTCCCTTCTCATAATTTATGATGGGCGTGACCGTCCAAGAGCGAGTCCTGTGGACCCACAAGCCGTGGAGCCACCTCCCAAAGTGGATGTGCGCATGATTGACTTTGCCCACAGTACTTACAAAGGCTTTCGAGATGACCCCACAGTACATGATGGGCCTGATAAAGGATATGTACTGGGCCTGCGCAACTTGATCAGGATCTTGGAGCTTATTCGAGATGAGAACCAATAAATTGTGGCACAACACACTTTCCAGAGCTCTTTGTTTTTGTCTCTGTTCCAACTTCTTCCCCTCTTAACCTAATTTGTGGTCAGTGGTCTAGAAGAAGGCATGCTTGGACTTGATGAAGACATGGAAACCAGGTTCTACTTGGAACAAGTACTATTTTACTCATGTTGGCACTATATAAACCAAATAATTTTCTCCTTTATCCTTTGGCTTTTCTTGTTCTTTCACTATATTCTCCTGTGTATGGTTGTCAACGTATAAAAATCTATTGAGGTGGATTTCCCTTCTTCTAGATCCATGTCTGCAGAAGAGAGACACAATGTAATTTCTGATCGCAACCAGAAATGATCTATGTGAGACTTTTGCAGCAGCCTTCTCTCACAGTTAGATGAAAGGATTAAAAACAAAGAAACAAGCAAAAAAAACTTCGTTTTGGAATTAAGCATGTTGGAGCCAAGCTCACTGCGAATAATTTCGCCTTAAAGACTCCAGAAACGCTGCTCTTGACATGAAGAAACTTGGTCATTACTCCTAGCCATTTTGTTTTTACCTCCACTGTTACGGCAGGGCGATACAAACTACTTTTAAGTACCTCTTCCTTTTATCCTGAACCCGCTGTGGCCACAGGGAGAAAATACTTTAATTGCAATCAGAGAGGAATTATAAATGTATATTTTTTTTATAGAGAGACTGAACTTGTGGCCTCAAATACACTTCCACTGAAATGTATATATTTATATTCCTATATACATACATATATATATATATATATATATAAATACGCACATATATATATATCAGATTAAATCTATATATAGACTTATATTATTCATGCTTCCATGTTTGTGATGGACTTTGTCTCTCCATGATAATGGAGAGTGTCTAAATGTTACTTTTTCATATGTTTAAAGAAACTGTTGGCTGACTTGTTTTCTATGCACGGTGGGGTCAAGGCTGTGGTCCACCAGTCAAACTTGAATTCCAAGTAGTGATAATGTTTAGCTGTGTAAGTCCATTGCTCTGGTAACAGAGAATATTAAGCTTGCAGAAAGGAAGGCAGCCATGTTGAATCTCGATGTCACTTCTGATGCTGTTTTTTTTGTTTGTTTTATTTTTAGTCTGTCAAATGTTCTTGTATTTGTTGTTTCAGCACAAAGATATGTTTCTCCTCTTTATTGCACTTATTGCACTAAATGCAGAATGCATATATGGATTTGATACGTAATTAAATTTAAGTCAAATTCTAGGGCAGGATCTGTTGACGCCCTATGTAGGAGGTTAAACAGGGCCACGTGCCATTAGCAAAGTGAAATGACATCACTGCTTCAGTTTACGTAAAGTTTGTACTTTATTATCAGTTTGACTTGAAATTTTTTGGTTTTCCTGCAAGGGGACCTTAATGTTATTTACTGCAGCAGGAAAAGGTAGAGATGGACAGAATGATCTACAAGTGGGAACTATGTAGGAATAAGTCAAGGTTATAGTATCTTCAGAGAAAATAAAATAATTTCAAAGAATGCTAGTCTCCCTACAGCCCTCATACACAAATTTGTTTATCAAACCAAAGGGATCTATCACTAAGCAGCTAATCTCTGTGATACAGAACAAAAATTCTCCGTCCACTCTCACTTTAAGGGGATTATATATGCTCCCTTTTGTGCATTGGCCAGTATGGCAAATTGTACGGTTTTACTGATACCATCCTCAGGATTGGTCAATTAATCTATATCAATTTGGCTGCTTTCATGATGCACCAGTACTAGTGGCTAGAAATGGGTTAATCTGCTCTTAGGTGTGTTTACTAGTGTAAGATGCAGAACTTGCAGGTATCTCATTGCAATAATCTTGTTTATGGTAGTGACTTGCAGAATCCACAAATAGCCATCATGGTTGTACTCTTTAAAAGTTCCTGTAGCAAAACGTATACTGCTGGGTATATAAATATAATATTGATTATCTGAAAAAGGGAGTTTTGATCTTGTATTTTCCTTAACGCTGAAATCTGATTATCCAATTTGGTAATATTCTACTTATTAAAAATGTTTTAGGCGTAGCCATACATAGAAATCTTTCAATGACAAATGTACTAAAAGGTGAAAATATCAAAGGTCAAACTGTGTATGGTAAAACCATAAGGTTTTGTGTCTCCTAAGGAAGAAATGGGCTGAATTTTTGTAACCTATATTACTTTACAACTGTCTGACCGCAGAAAGCACTGAGCGGATTCCGCACTTTACATGTTTCTTAGTACACCAAAGTTGTGTATTTAAAGCACTGGTTTTCAAGCCTGTCATCAGGCCTCTCTAACAGGACAGATTTCAAGGATATCTAAACTGGAGCACAGGTGAAATAATCAGATTATTAGTAAACATGGTTATTTTACCTGCTCTCACCCAAGGTATTCCTGAAAATCTGGCCTATTCAGGAGGCCTGAGTACAATTTTGAGAACCCAGTGGTTTAAAACAATTACTGAACATCTAATTAGTATTATACCACTGTGGTAAAATAGGTATACCGTGAAGTTCTTAGGGATCAGCAGTAGGAATGCAATGTGTCTGTTTTCCTGTAAAAGCAAACTGTATACTTTGTATGTCTGTATTCTGTTTTCACAAGGGATAAAAGGGTATGCTGGTATTATCTGATTCTGTGTAGATCCCCAAAGTTATACTCTGCACTATTAGTTTTTTCCCTTTAGCAGTGCTTTTTTTTTCTTCTTCTACTCTAACATAATTATTTTGCCTTCAATGCCTTTTAATCCTGTTTTTGCAAGACATTTAATACTAGAGAGGGGTATGAAGTGGTGCGCAAACAATGCCTTGTGGCAGCTGTGGTAGCACAGCGTTTACATCACCCAAAGTCCAAAGTATTAAAACCTCTACAATAATTGTATTTTTTGCTGCTCGCGCTCTCTCTTTCTCTCTCTCCTTCCTCTGTAAAAATGCCTCCCTTGTCTGCTATTATGTATCCTCCCACTGAATAGCCAGTTTTATGATAAACGGTTTACTTCTAAACCAGATGTTCAACTACATATGTTATGTTTTTGCAATAAGATTAGCCTGGAAAAAGCATAGATCTGTGACGTGCTATAGGCTTCTATTGGCAATTAGACTATTCTACTGTCCCTTATCCTGAACTAAGTTACTGGATGTATTCTAGGACTTAAACTGTTACTGTTTTCCCCTTTTTATATTAAACAGTACTCATGAATTTCTAGTTCTGTTTGTGATTTATTTCAAGTAATACCCATGTTTCACTTGTAATAAGACACGGCATGCTTTGACGTTGCTATCTCATTAAAATTGCAAACATGTCTGATTCACATTTGATTGTGTTTGGCCCCTACTTGTTCACAGTATTAAAGGGGCTTTTTACTATGTGTATTCATTTCTTTCCTAAAATATGGCATGTCCACGGCATCAGCAATTACTGTTGGGAATATCAGAAGGCAAAGAGCACCACAGTCAAACTATTAAGTATCTCTCCCGTACCCACAAACCCCAGTCATTCTATTTGCCCCTGTCAATTGTTGAGGTGAAGTTTTTTGGTGTCTGAAATTTCTTCGCTACAAGCAAGATTTTGTTTTAAAAGCCAGAGTAGGTTTGCTCTGATCTTTCCCATGTTCTGGGTATAGCTGTAGTCCACGTCAATCTCTTCAGTAGAGTAGTGGTAGCTTTAAAGCAGTTTGGAACTTGTAAGGTGGGCCTTGCTGCGATTTCCTTACACGGTTGCTGCCCTAAATTAGAAAGCTTGAGTAGGTTTACTCTAATTCTTATTTCTACAGGTCTCTGTGAGGAGTGGCTTCCTCTCATACCAGGTAGGCTGTCCTCCTGCCGGACGGCTAGATACAGGTAAGTGCCCGTTTCCATCTAAACGGGAGGAGAGTCCACCGCTTTATTCATTACTTGTGGGAAATAAGAACCTGACAAATTCTGACAACTACAGAGGCTAAAGATTTCTGACAAGAACAGGGTTTGTGACAAGTATATCTATTTGATTAACTGAAAAATCATAAGGGCAACATGATGACCAAACAAGTTAAGTTTTTGATGTTTTTATGCAATATTGTGGAATTTTATGCAGAATTTTAACCAATTTATACTGCTGGGTAAGGCTGGTGTGGCGGAGGGGGGAGGGAGATGGCATAGGATGTATAACAGCAGATAGTGTGGCTTTGATAGAAGAAAACTTAGGGCTAAAAAATAGGATGATGGAGAAAATTAACTTTTTATCTTGGAATGTAGGCGGAATTACATCGCCTATAAAGAGAAAACTAATATTAAAACAATTAGGACAATTTAAGCCAAGTGTGGTATTACTACAAGAGACACATTTAAAGCCCACTGAAGCTGATAAATTAAAGAGTAAATGGGTAGGGGAAGTAGTAGCATCACCATACTGCAGCAGGAAAAAAGGAGTAGCGATACTTTTTAATAAAAACAGCGAGTATAACATATTGAACCAAGAAATAGATACTCAGGTGAGATATATAATCTTAGACATACAAATTGACAATTTGAATGTAGTGATATGTAACGTATATGGCCCAAACAAGATGGATGAGGAGTTTTGGGAGGGGCTGAACAATAAATTGATAAAATATATAGGGAAGAATATCATTGTAGGGGGGGATTTCAACTTGACACTAGTGCCCCTAGTGGATAGGCTTAAATGTAGTCAAATTAGGAGCATCAAAAAAGAGGGTAGACTTCTGAAGAATTTTATGAAAGGGCTTAGACTGCATGATTTATGGAGAAACCAAAACCCTGATGTTCGTGCATTTTCATGCGTATCAAAAACATTTAAGACCTTTTCAAGAATTGATCTTTTCTTAAGTTCAGAGAATATGTTGGGTTTGAATATGAAAACTGATATTAAAGAGAAATGTATCTCAGACCATGCTATTATAACATTAGAAATTCAGAACGTGGCCCAAGTTAGGGGGGTGATGGTAGATTTAGATATCCCAGACACCTAACGTATAATATACACTTTAATAACTACATTACAGAAAAAAGGAAGGAATATAAATATTTTAATAGAGGTTATATAGGTAAATGGGAGATATATTGGGAAGCAGCCAAAGCATATATTACAGGGTCCAATAAAGCATACATGTGCAAATGGAAGAAGAAAAATAGAGAGCGTGAGTGTCAATTAAATAATCAACTTAAAAACGCATATAGAGCCTATATAGGTAATGCTAATCCACAGACTTGGCTTAAATATCAAAATAGTAAACCAGAGAAAGAGGTATTTGCAAAACAAATGACTATACAACAAGATAAGAAAGACAGAGCCAAATACAGAGGATTATACGGAAGATCGGCTAAATACATAGCCAGATTAATTAAAATGCAGAGACAAAGGAACTATATATCGGCCATTAAAATAGGTACATATAGAGCGAACACGACTAACGAAGTGAAGCAGGTAATGTTTAAATATTTCAAAGAGCTTTATACAAATACTTCAGTGGATACTCACCACAAAACAGAATTTTGGGACCAAATAGAAACTAGAAAACTTGAAAAGAAAGATATAGACACTTTAAATTTACCGATAATGGAAGAAGTAGCTCAGACTATAAACCAGATGAAAAGCAATAAGGCGTCGGGACCCGATATGCTCCCGGCTGAATTTTATAAAATGCTAGGTACTGAAATTACACCTACTCTTACTAATCTCTATAATAGTTACTTTATAAAAGGGGAAATGCATTCTAAATAATTTGCGGCATCCTCCATTACACTAATTTTGACAAAAGGCAGAGACCTAGAAGACCCAGGATCCTATAGTCCGATATCATTGCTAAACAATGATTATAAGATATTAACTACTATCATAGCAAATAGATTTTAAAAAATCTTACATAAAATTATACATATAGACCAAGTAGGTTTTATGACTGGGCGTAATCCAGCTAGAAATATACACAAAGTACTTATTACGTTAGATGAATGTTGTCAAGATGCTAAACAAAATCTAAGCAAAGACAGTCCAGATTTAGCGGTGCTAGCAATAGATGCTGGAAAAGCTTTCGATGCCATAACATGGAACCATCTATTTACATCGTTAGAGAAGTTTTGGGTGCAAGGGAATATTAAGTCCTTTAAAAAACTTTTATATAGGGATCCGACATCTAACTTAATCAATAATGAAGTTACACCAGATATTCTGCTCAAAAAAGGTACAAGGCAAGGCTGTCCGTTATCACCTATGCTTTTCAATTTGTCAATAGAGCCACTAGCTATTCGGTTAAGAAAAGAATTAGAAGGTATTAAAATTTATCAGCAGAAGGTGGTACTATCTCTATTTGCGGACGATTTATTATTATTTCTCTCAAACACTTCAAAGAGTATTAAGCAACTCTTAGAGATTATAAAGCAATTCAGTTCATTCTCTGGCTACAAAGTCAATGTAGATAAGTCAGAGATTATGTGGTTGCGAGGCGTAAGCCAGAACCATAAAGGATGTCCTTTCAGAGAAGTAGATCAGATCAAATACTTAGGTTTAATCATTACTAAAAATCCAAAACAATGGTACGATAAAAACATTACACCATGTCTGGATAAATGTATTGCAGATTGTAAAAGATGGAGAGCGTTACCTATTAATATTTCAGCTAGAGTGATGTTAATCAAAACAATCTTCCCACGTATACTATATTTCTTGCAGAATATTCCTATTATAATAAAACAGAAAGATTACGTTAGGTTTAATAGGATGTGTAATAGTTTTATATGGGCGGGAGGGAAAATAAGATGTTCGGCAGAAATACTAACTCTCCCGCTTAAAGCCAGGGGGTTAGCGTTACCCAACCTGCAACTATACAATTTAGCCGCATTGCCGAAATATGCTATAGACTGGATTATTGATGGGGACTATGTCACATATGGAGTGTTAGAAGCAGATATTTGTGCACCTTACACGCTTAAAGCCCTTTTACATTGTGAGATAAAAAACCTCCCAAAAGAGATTTCGCAGCGGTTAACGTTTAATAACGTGATAGCGGCTTGGCAAAAACTTGGTAAAGTAGTAGGAGTAAATATGTGTGTCTCCAGATATTTACCTATTCTAGGGAATCCCAAATTTAAACCAGGATGTAGCGAAAATGGAGTCTTCCACAGATGGCGTAGGAAGGGCATTATTAACATGGTGCAACTTGAGGATAATATAACTCATATGGTTAAATCCTTTGAGGAATTAAGAAGGGAATATCAGTTACCTAACACAGACTTACAAGCTAGACATCTATATAATGAATTACAAGCTAGATATGGGAATGAATAGTCACTAGGAGGGTTAGACAATATTATTAGAGTTTTCGCACAAAAGAAATATGCAATTAGTATGATTTACAATTTCCTAATGGATCATAAAATAGAGATACATCTACAGACGGTGAAAAGTAAATGGAGGAGACTACATGTTATGCTAACAAGGGCGGAATTAGCAGATAGTTTCAGTACAATAATTAGGGCAACTAAGGTTACTTCTTGGAGAGTTGCATTTCAAAATAATTAATCAATTGTATATCACACCTAGCAAAATAGCAAGGTGATATAGGAATATGGATATAGTATGCTATAAATGTGGCACCAAAGAAGCAGACCTAGAACATTGCCTCTGTTTGCCCAAAAATTCGGCAATTCTGGCATAAAATACAATTCTGGCTAAATAAGTTGTTAGCCCAAAAACTACAAATAAATAGTAAAATGGTGCTTTCTCTTGTAAAGGTGTATCCAGTACACGGGTTCATCCATTACTTGTGGGATATTCTCCTTCCCAACAGGAAGCTGCAAGAGGACACCCACAGCAGAGCGGTCTATATAGCTCCTCCCCTAACTGCCACCACCAGTCATTCTCTTGCAGCTCTCGACAAGAAAGGAAGTATCAAGAGAGATGTGGTGACTTAGTGTAGTTTTTACCTTCAATCAAAAGTTTGTTATTTTTAAACGGTACCGGCGTTGTAATGTTTTTACTCTCGGGCAGAAATTGGAAGAATTATTCTGCCTGGAGGTTTGATGATCTTAGCGGTTTGTAACTAAGGTCCATTGCTGTTCTCGCACATAACTGAAGAGTATGGAAAGAAAACTTCAGTTGGGGGGACGGTCTGCAGATTGCCTGCTTTGAGGTATGTTCAGTATATTTTTTTTCTAGAGAGATAAGGTCTAGAAAATGCTGACAGTGCCTGGTATATTTAAGGTAAGCCTGATACAGTGATTTATCAACAACTGGGATCATGCTTGCAAAAAGGGATAATATTCATGTTAATACCTATATTACTTAGTGTAAGAAACGTTTGCATGATTTATAAATAAAAACGTTTTCTCTTGTAAGGTGTATCCAGTCCATGGATCATCCATTACTTGTGGGATATTCTCCTTCCCAACATGGGAGGAGCTATATAGCAGCTCTGCTGTGGGTGATCCTCTTGCAACTTCCTAACTGCCATATCCAGTCATTCTCTTGCAAACTCTCAACATAGCTGGAGGTAGTAAGAGGAAAGTGGTGTAATATAGTTAGTTTTTTTCTTCAATCAAAAGTTTGTTTTTAAATGGTACCGGAGTTGTACTATTTTATCTCAGGCAGCATTTAGAAGAAGAATCTGCCTGCGTTTTTCTATGATCTTAGCAGAAGTAACTAAGATCCACTGCTGTTCTCACATATGTCTGAGGAGTGAGGTAACTTCAGAGGGAGAATGGCGTACAGGTTATCCTGCAATAAGATATGTGCAGTTTAAGTTTTTCTAGGGATGGAATTTGCTAGAAAAAAGCTGCTGATACCGGATTAATGTAAGTTAAGCCTAAATACAGTGATTTAATAGCGACTAGTATCAGGCTTGCTATCAGAGGTATATACTCTGATTAATGTGCAATCTAAAACTTTTGCTGGCATGTTTAATCGTTTTTATATATGCTTTGGTGATAAAACTTATTGGGGCCTAGTTTTTTCCACATAGCTGGCTTGATTTTTGCCTAGAAACAGTTTCCTGAGGCTTTCCACTGTTGTAATATGAGTGGGAGGGGCCTATTTTAGCGCTTTTTTGCGCAGTTAAAATTACAGACAGACATTCAGCTTCCCTCAGCAGTCCCCTGCATGCTTTAGGACATCTCTGAAGGGCTCAAAAGGCTTCAAAAGTCATATATTCAGGAAGGTAAAGCCACAGTGGAGCTGTGGCAGTTGTTGTGACTGTTTAAAAAACTTTTTTTTCAATTTGTTAATCCGTTTTTTGTATTAAGGGGTTAATCATCCATTTGCAAGTGGGTGCAATGCTCTGCTAACTTGTTACATACACTATAAACATTTTGTTAGTTTAACTGCCTTTTTTCACTGTTATTTCAAATTTTAGCAAAATTTGTTTCCCTTAAAGGCACAGTAACGTTTTTTATATTGCTTGTTTAACTTGATGTAAAGTGTTTTCCAAGCTTGCTAGTCTCATTGCTAGTCTGTATAAACATGTCTGACATAGAGGAAACTCCTTGTTCATTATGTTTAAAAGCCATGGTGGAACCCCATATGAGAATGTGTACTAAATGTATTGATTTCACTTTAAACAATAAAGATCAGCTTTTATCTTTAATACATTTATCACCAGAGGATTCTGGCGAGGGGGAAGTTATGCCGACTAACTCTCCCCACGTGTGTCAGACCCTTTGACTCCCGCTCAAGAAATTCACGCTAAAATGGCGCCAAGTACATCAAAGCCGCCCATAGCGATTACTTTGCAGGACATGGCGGCAATCATGGATAATACCCTGTCAGCGGTATTAGCCAGACTGCCTGAATTCAGAGGAAAGTGCGATAGCTCTGGGGTTAGACGTAGTACAGAGCGCGCAGATGCCTTAAGGCCCATGTCTGATACTGCGTCACAATATGCAGAAGCTGAGGAAGGAGAGCTTCAGTCTGTGGGTGACATTTCTGATTCGGGGAAACCTGATTCAGATATTTCTACTTTTAAATTTAAGCTTGAGAACCTCCGTGTATTGCTTGGGGAGGTGTTAGCTGCTCTGAATGACTGTGACACAATTGCAGTACCAGAGAAATTGTGTAGACTGGATAAATACTATGCAGTGCCGGTGTGTACTGATGTTTTTCCAATACCTAAAAGGTTTACAGAAATCATTAATAAGGAGTGGGATAGACCCGGTGTGCCGTTTTCCCCCCTCCTATTTTTAGAAAAATGTTTCCAATAGACGCCACCACACGGGACTTATGGCAGACGGTCCTTAAGATGGAGGGAGCAGTTTCTACTTTAGCAAAGCGTACCACTATCCCTGTCGAGGACAGTTGTGCTTTTTCAGATCCAATGGATAAAAAATTAGGTTACCTTAAAGTGAAGGTAAAGTTTTTGGTTTTTGAAGCCTGTATTCTATTCCTCATCTAATATATAGTATGATTGCAACTTTTTTTGTATTTATTTTTTATATATATTATAGTTATAAATACACTTTATATTTACATTCCCGGCCGTTCCTAGCTCCGCCCTCCATGTATTTCCGGATAATGCCTTTATTACTTCAAATGCGCGTTCCCGATTGCCGGAACAATTGCGCATGCGCACCATTCCCCATACAATCGATTTGCGCCTGCGTGACACAAAAAATGTTATGCCTAAAGCGCAGGCGTCAATCGTTGCAACATTGTATTCAATGACTAGCTATCAATGATAGTATTCAATGCCGACGACGCTGAAATTTGTGCTGGTTTGGTATCCTATATACTAGCGTAACCTAGAAGTTACGCTCGTATATTTCTGCCGTCGCCCGTAGTTTTTTGGGCCATAGGCAGGTATACCAAACCAGCGCAGTTTGGTATCCAATATACAGCGTAAGGACTTACGTGGCGAAAATGGAGAAATCTTACTCCATTTTCACCTCGCCACAAAAAGCAGCCATAGTAAGCCTTACGCTGTCTATTGGAGCCTCGTAACTCCCTAAACTAGCTACAAAATAAACCTAACGCATGCGCAATGTCTATCTACCTGTCAACCGCGATATCCCGCCGCAATCCCTAATAAAGTATTTAACCCCTAAACCGCCGCTCCCGGACCCCGCTGCCATCTACATTAACTACCGACTAATGTGATCCCCCTACACCGTCGCCAACAATATTAAACTACCCCCTAAAGTGAGCCCCTTACACCGCCGACATCTACCTTACCTACCCACTAAAGTACCGCCGCCATCTACCTTACCTACCCCCTAATGTGAGCTCCTACACCGCTGCCATCTATTTTAAAATTATTAACCCCTAATCTAATCCCCCTACCACGCCGCCACCTATATTAAATTATTTAACCCCTAAAATACTAAACTATCCCTACCACTAAACCCAAGTCTAACCCTACAAATAGCCCTGAAAAGGGCTTTTTGCGTGGCATTACCCCAAAGTAAACTGCTCTATTGCCAGCCCTTAAAAGGGCTTTTTGCGGGCCATTGCCCTAAAGTAATCAGCTCTTTTACCAGCCCTTAAAAGGGCTTTTGGTGGGGCTTTGTCACAAAGTAAACTGCTCTTTTGCATCTAATCTAAATCCCCCTACACCGGCCCTACCTATAATAAATGTATTACCCCCTAATCTAATCCCCCTACACCGGCCCTACCTATAATAAATGTATTACCCCCTAATCTAATCCCCCTACACCGGCCCTACCTATAAATGTATTAACCCCTAATTTAATCCCCCTACACCGCCGCCAGCTATATTAACTATATTAACCCTAAATATATTAGGGTTAATATAGTTATTATATATATTAACCCTAATTATATTAGGGTTAATATAGTTAATATCGTTATTATATTATCTAAATATTAAGTATAATAACCCTATCTAACTCTAACATCCCTAACTAAACTCTTATTAAAATAAATATAATATTAATATTATTAATGAAAATATTCCTATTTAAATCTAAATACTTACCTATAAAATAAACCCTAAGATAGCTACAATGTAATTAATAATTACATTGTAGCTATTTTAGGGTTTATATTTATTTTACAGGTAACTTGGTATTTATTTTAACTAGGTACAATAGCTATTAAATAGTTAATAACTATTTAATAGCTACCTAGTTAAAATAATTACCAATTTACCAGTAAAATAAATCCTAAGCTAAGTTACAAATACACCTACACTATCAATAAATTAAATAAACTACAAATATCTAAACTAAAATACAATAAATAATCTAAAATAAATTACAAAAAAAAAAAACACTAATTTACAAAAAATAACAAATATTACAAGATTTTTAAGCTAATTACACCTATTCTAAGCCCCCTAATAAAATAATAAAGCCCCCCAAAATAAAAAATTTCCCTGCCCTATTCTAATTTTAAAAAGTTCAAAGCTCTTTTACCTTACAAGCCCTTAAAAGGGCTTTTTGCGGGGCATGCCCCAAAGAAAACTGCTCTTTTGCCTGTAAAGATAAACACAATACCACCCCCCAACATTACAACCCACCACCCACATACCCCTGTTCTAAACCCACCCAAACCCCCCTTAAATAAACCTAACACTACCCCCCTGAAGATCTCCCTACCTTGTATTCACCCAGCCGAGCAGAACTCTTCATCCGATCCGGGGCGATGTCTTCAATCAAGCTGCAGAGAGTCTTCTTCCATCCGGCGCTGTCTTCAAGCAAAGCGGCATCTTCAATCTTCTTTCTTCGCTCCTCCGCCGCGGAGCATCCATCCGGCACGAAGACTGAACGAGGAATGAGGTACCTTTAAATGACGTCATCCAAGATGGCGTCCGTCGAATTCCGATTGGCTGATAGGATTCTATCAGCCAATCGGAATTAAGGTAGAAAAATCTGATTGGTTGATTGAATCAGCCAATCAGAATAAAGTTCAATCCGATTGGCTGAACCAATCAGCCAATCGGATTGAAATTGAATCAGATTTTTCTACCTTAATTCCGATTGGCTGATAGAATCCTATCAGCCAATCGGAATTCGACGGACGCCATCTTGGATGAGGTCATTTAAAGGTACCTCATTCCTCGTTCAGTCTTCGTGCCGGATGGATGCTCCGCGGCGGAGGAGTGAAGAAAGAAGATTGAAGATGCCGCTTTGCTTGAAGACATCGCCGGATGGAAGAAGACTCTGCAGCTTGATTGAAGACATCGCCCGGATCGGATGAAGAGTTCTGCTCGGCTGGGTGAATACAAGGTAGGGAGATCTTCAGGGGGGTAGTGTTAGGTTTATTTAAGGGGGGTTTGGGTGGGTTTAGAATAGGGGTATGTGGGTGGTGGGTTGTAATGTTGGGGGGTGGTATTGTGTTCACCTTTACAGGCAAAAGAGCAGTTTTCTTTGGGGCATGCCCCGCAAAAAGCCCTTTTAAGGGCTGGTAAGGTAAAAGAGCTTTGAACTTTTTTAATTTAGAATAGGGCAGGGAATTTTTTTTATTTTGGGGGGCTTAGAATAGGTGTAATTAGCATAAAAATCTTGTAATATTTTTTTTATTTTTTGTAATTTAGTGTTTGTTTTTGTAATTTAGTTTAGTTTAATTTATTGTATTTTAGTTTAGATATTTGTAGTTTTATTTAATTTATTGATAGTGTAGGTGTATTTGTAACTTAGGTTAGGATTTATTTTACAGGTACATTGGTAATTATTTTAACTAGGTAGCGATTAAATAGTAAATAACTATTTAATAGCTATTGTACCTAGTTAAAATAAATACAAAGTTGCCTGTAAAATAAATATAAACCCTAAAATCGATACAATGTAATTTATTAATTACATTGTAGCTATCTTAGGGTTTATTTTATAGGTAAGTATTTAGATTTAAATAGGAATATTTTCATTAATAATATTATTATATTTATTTTAATAAGAGTTTAGTTAGGGATGTTAGAGTTAGATAGGGTTATTATACTTTATATATATATATATATATATAATATAATAACTATATTAACTAATATAATTAGGGGTAATCTAGTTGGTATAGCTAGCGGTGGTGTAGGGGGATTAAATTAGGGGTTAATATTTTTAAAATAGATGACGGCTGGGTAGATGTCGGCGGGGTAGATGGGGTAGATGTCGGCGGGGTAGATGGGGTAGATGGCGGCGCGGTAGATGGCGGCGGGGTAGATGGGTTAGATGGCGGCGCGGTAGATGGGGTAGATGGCGGCGGGGTAGCTAAGTTAGATGGCGGCGGTTTAGGGGTTAATAACTTTATTAGGTAGTGGCGGGGTCCGGGAGCGGCGGCTTAGGGGTTAAACACTTTATTGGGGATCGCGGACCGCGGTTGACAGGTAGATAGACATTGCGCATGCGTTGGGTGTTTGGAATTGTTTGCGCATGCGCTACATGTGAACGAGCATGGATTGTCGATGACTATTTGTTAGGGAACGCATGCGCAGTTTGATCGCATTACGTGTGCAAAAAGGGGCTGGACGCCACGGGGTATGAGCTAGAATTCGTTAAGGGCAATGTAAATCAAATTAGATACGAGGGACAAGATGGCGGGCGGAGGAAGAAAGTAAGCGAAGTAGGTTTATAAATCCTTCAATTATGGTTTTAGTCTTAAATTATAAAAAAATGATGAATTAAACTAACGTTTCTTTTAGGTAATTAACAAGATGAGGAAGAGTGGTGAACGTGACTTGACATTCACTTTAAGAAAATGTTTATTCAACAAAGTTTTATCCTGCAGCCCCTTGCATGCATTGCACCTGTCACTGCTGCTGCAGCGTTCTGGTTTGAGTCTATGGAAGAGGCCTTTCAGACAGCTACTCCATTGACTGAAATACTTGACAAGCTTAGAACACTTAAGCTAGCTAATTCTTTTGTTTCTGATGCCATTGTTCATTTGACTAAACTAACGGCTAAGAATTCTGGATTCGCCATCCAGGCGCGTAGGGCGCTATGGCTTAAATCTTGGTCAGCTGACGTGACTTCAAAGTCTAAATTACTAAACATTCCCTTCAAGGGGCAGACCCTATTCGGGCCTGGTTTGAAGGAAATTATTGCTGACATATCTGGAGGTAAGGGTCATACCCTTCCTCAAGACAGGGCCAAATCAAAGGCCAAACAGTCTAATTTTCGTGCCTTTAGAAACTTCAAGGCAGGTGCAGCATCAACTTCCTCTGCTACAAGACAAGAGGGAACTTTTGCTCAATCCAAGCCGGGCTGGAAACCTAACCAGTCCTGGAACAAAGGCAAGCAGGCCAGAAAGCCTGCTGCTGCCTCTAAGACAGCATGAAGGAACGGCCCCCTATCCGGTAACGGATCTAGTAGGGGGCAGACTTTCTCTCTTCGCCCAGGCGTGGGCAAGAGATGTTCAGGATCCCTGGGCGTTGGAGATCATATCTCAGGGATATCTTCTGGACTTCAAAGCTTCCCCTCCTCAAGGGAGATTTCACCTTTCGAGATTATCTGTAAACCAGATAAAGAAAGAGGCATTCTTATGCTGTGTGCAAGACCTCCTAGTTATGGGAGTGATCTGTCCAGTTCCACAGTCGGAACAGGGACAGGGTTTTTATTCAAATCTGTTTGTGGTTCCCAAAAAAGAGGGAACTTTCAGACCCATTTTGGATCTAAAGATCTTAAACAAATTCCTCAGAGTTCCATCGTTCAAAATGGAAACTATTCGGACCATCCTACCTATGATCCAGGAGGGTCAGTACATGACCACAGTGGATTTGAAGGATGCTTACCTTCACATACTGATTCACAAAGATCATCATCGGTTCCTAAGGTTTGCCTTTCTGGACAGGCATTACCAATTTGTGGCTCTTCCCTTCGGGTTAGCTACAGCTCCAAGAATCTTTACAAAGGTTCTGGGATCGCTTCTGGTGGTCCTAAGACCGCGAGGTATATCAGTGGCCCCTTATCTGGACGACATCTTGATACAGGCGTCAATCTTTCAGATTGCCTAGTCACATACGGACATAGTTCTGGCATTTCTCAGGTCACATGGGTGGAAGGTGAACGAAGAAAAGAGTTCTCTATCCCCACTCACAAGAGTCTCCTTCCTAGGGACTCTGATAGATTCTGTAAAAATGAAGATTTACCTGACAGAATCCAGGTTATCAAAGCTTCTAAAATCTTGCCGTGTTCTTCATTCTATTCCGCGCCCTTCGGTGGCTCAGTGTATGGAAGTAATCGGCTTGATGGTAGCGGCGATGGACATAGTGCCATTTGCGCGCCTACATCTCAGACCGCTGCAATTATGCATGCTGAGTCAGTGGAATGGGGATTACACAGATTTGTGCCCTCTGCTAAATCTGGATCAAGAGACCAGAGATTCTCTTCTCTGGTGGCTATCTCGGGTCCATCTGTCCAAAGGTATGACCTTTAGCAGGCCAGATTGGACAATTGTAACAACAGATGCCAGCCTTCTTGGTTGGGGTGCAGTCTGGAATTCCCTGAAGGCTCAGGGATTGTGGACTCAGGAGGAGAAACTCCTCCCAATAAATCTGGAGTTAAGAGCAATATTCAATGCTCTTCTAGCTTGGCCTCAGTTAGCAACCCTGAGGTTCATCAGATTTCAGTCGGACAACATCACGACTGTGGCTTACATCAACCATCAAGGGGGAACCAGGAGTTCCCTAGCGATGTTAGAAGTCTCCAAGATAATTCGCTGGGCAGAGACTCACTCTTGCCACCTATCAGCAATCCATATCCCAGGTGTAGAGAACTGGGAGGCGGATTTTCTAAGTCGTCAGACTTTTCATCCGGGGGAGTGGGAACTCCATCCGGAGGTGTTTGCTCAATTGGTTCATCGTTGGGGCAAACCAGAACTGGATCTCATGGCGTCTCACCAGAACGCCAAGCTTCCTTGTTACGGATCCAGGTCCAGGGACACAGAAGCGGCACTGATAGATGCTCTAGCAGCGCCTTGGTTCTTCAACCTGGCTTATGTGTTTCCACTGTTTCCTCTGCTCCCTCGACTGATTGCCAAAATCAAACTGGAGAGAGCATTGGTGATCTTGATAGCGCCTGCGTGGCCACGCAGGACCTGGTATGCAGACCTAGTGGACATGTCATCCTTTCCACCATGGACCCTGCCTCTGAGACCAGACCTTCTACTACAAGGTCCTTTCAATCATCCGAATCTAATTTCTCTGAGACTGACTGCATGGAGATTGAACGCTTGATTTTATCAAAGCGTGGCTTCTCCGAGTCAGTTATTGATACCCTTATACAGGCACGAAAGCCTTTCACCAGGAAAATCTACCATAAGATATGGCGTAAATACCTTTATTGGTGTGAATCCAAGAATTACTCATGGAGTAAGGTTAGGATTCCAAAGATATTGTCCTTTCTCCAAGAGGGTTTGGAAAAAGGATTATCAGCTAGTTCTTTAAAGGGACAGATTTCTGCTCTGTCTATTCTTTTGCACAAGCGTCTGGCAGAAGTTCCAGACGTTCAAGCTTTTTGTCAGGCTTTGGTTAGAATTAAGCCTGTGTTTAAACCTGTTGCTCCCCCATGGAGCTTAAACTTGGTTCTTAAAGTTCTTCAAGGGGTTACGTTTGAACCCCTTCATTCCATTGATATCAAACTTTTATCTTGGAAAGTTCTGTTTTTGATGGCTATTTCCTCGGCTCGGAGAGTCTCTGAGTTATCTGCCTTACAATGTGATTCTCCTTATCTGATTTTCCATTCAGATAAAGTAGTTCTGCGTACAAAACCTGGGTTTTGCAGGAAGACATGGCGGCAGTTATGAATCATACCCTCACAGAGGTATTGTTCAAACTGCCAGGGTTACAAGGAAAGCGAGACATCTCTGGGGCTAGAACAAATACAGAGGTCTCTGACGCTTTAGTAGCTATGTCTGATATACCCTCACAATGTGCAGAAGTTGAAGCAGGAGAGCTTCTATCTGTGGGTGACTTCTCTGATTCAGGGAAGGCGTTACTTCAGTCTGACTCTGAAATGACAGCGTTTAAATTTAAGCTTGAACACCTCCGCTTGTTGATCAGGGAGGTTTTAGCGACTCTGGATGGACAAATACTTTGCAGTGCCTGTTTACACTGATGTTTTTCAAATCCCTAAGAGGTTTTCAGAAATTATTTCTAAGGAATGGGATAGACCAGGTGTGCCGTTCTCTCCCCCTCCTGCTTTTAAGAAAAGGTTTCCTATAGATGCCGCTACACTGTACTTGTAGCAGACGGTCCCTAAGGTGGAGGGAGCAGTCTCTACCCTAGCTAAGCGTACAACTATTCCTGTCGAGGACAGTTGTGCTTTCCTGGATCCTATGGATAAGAAATTAGAGGGTTTCCTTAAGAAAATCTTTATACAACAAGGTTTAATTTTCTCCAGCCTCATGCATGCATTGCCCCAGTCACTGCTGCAGCGGCTTTCTGGTTCGAGTCTCTGGAGGAGGCTTTACAGGTAGAGACCCCGTTGGATGATATCCTTGACAGGCTTAAAGCTCTTAAGTTAGCCAATTCATTTATTTCTGACGCCGTTTTTCATTTAACCAAGCTAACAGCTAAAAATTCAGGTTTTGCCATTCAGGCACATAGGGTGCTATGGCTTAAATCCTGGTCAGCTGATGTCACTTCAAAGTCTAAATTTTCAATATCCCCTTCAAAGGGCAGACCCTATTTGGGCCTGGACTGAAGGAGATCATTTCTGATATTACTGGAGGAAAAGGCCACGCCCTTCCCCAGGATAGGTCCAACAAGTTAAGGACTAAACAGACTAATTTTCGTTCCTTTCGAAACTTCAAAAGTGGCGCAGCTTCATCTTCCTCTTCTACAAAACAAGAGGGAAATTTTGCCCAGTCCAAGCCAGTCTGGAGACCTAACCAGGCTTGGAACTAGGGGAAACATGCCAAAAAGCCTGCTGCCGCCTCTAAGACAGCATGAAGGAGTAGCCCCTGATCCGGGACCGGATCTAGTGGGGGGCAGACTTTCTCTCTTTGCCCAGGCTTGGGCAAGAGACGTCCAGGATCCCTGGGCTCTGGAGATTGTTTCCCAGGGATATCTTCTGGATTTCAAAGCTTCATCTCCAAAGGGGAGATTTCATCTCTCACAATTATCTGCAAACCAGATAAAGAGAGAGGCATTCTTACATTGCGTTCAAGACCTACTAGTTATGGGAGTGATCCACCCAGTTCCAAAGGAGGAACAGGGGCAGGGCTTCTATTCAAATCTGTTTATAGTTCCCAAGAAAGAGGGAACTTTCAGACCAATCTTGGATCTCAAGATCCTAAACAAATTTCTCAGGATCCCATCCTTCAAGATGGAGACTATTCGAACCATCCTACCTATGATCTTGGAGGGTCAATATATGACTACCGTGGATTTAAAGGATGCTTATCTACATATTCAGATACACAGGGATCATCATCAGTTTCTCAGATTTGCCTTCCTAGACAAGCATTACCAGTTTGTGGCTCTTCCCTTTGGGTTAGCCACGGCACCAAGAATCTTTACGAAGGTTCTAGGGTCCCTTCTGGCGGTTCTAAGACCGCAGGGTATAGCAGTAGCCCCTTACCTAGACGACATCCTGATACAGGCGTCAACTTTTCAAATCGCCAGGTCCCATACAGACATTGTTCTGGCATTCCTAAGGTCTCATGGGTGGAAGGTGAACAAAGGAAAGAGTTCTCTCTCACCTCTCACAAGAGTTTCCTTCCTAGGAACTCTGATAGATTCAGTAGAAATGAAGATTTATCTGAGGTCAGGTTGTCAAAACTTCTAACTTCCTGCCGTGCTCTTTATTCCATTTCTCGTCCGTCAGTGGCTCAGTGTATGGAGGTAATCGGATTAATGGTAGCGGCAATGGACATAGTTCCGTTTGCCCGCCTACATCTCAGACCACTGCAACTTTGCATGCTCAATCAGTGGAATGGGGATTACACAGATTTGTCCCCTCTACTAAATTTGGATCAAGATACCAGGGATTCTCTTCTCTGGTGGCTATCTCGGGTCCATCTGTCCAAGAGAATGAGTTTCCGCAGGCCAGAATGGACTATAGTAACTAAAAGCGATATTCAATGCTCTTCAGGCTTGGCCTCGGCTAGCTGCGGTCAGGTTCATCAGATTTCAGTCGGACAACATCACGACTGTAGCCTATATCAACCGTCAGGGGGAACAAGGAGCCCCCTGGCAATGTTGGAGGTTTCAAAGATAATTCTATGGGCAGAGGTTCACTCTTCCCATCTCTCAGCTATCCATATCCCAGGAGTAGAGAACTGGCAGGCGGATTTTCTAAGTCGGCAAACTTTTCATCCAGGGGAGTGGGCGCTCCATCCGGAGGTATTTGCCCAGTTGATCCAACTTTGGGGCAAACCAGAACTGGATCTCATGGCGTCTCGTCAGAACGCCAAGCTTCCTTGTTACGGGTCCAGGGATCCCAAGGCAGCGCTGATAGATACTCTAGCAGCGCCCTGGTCCTTCAGCCTGGCTTATGTGTTTCCACCGTTTCCTCTGCTCCCTCGTCTGATTGCCAAGATCAAGCTGGAGAGAGCTTCGGTGATCTTGATAGCCCCTGCCTGACCACGCAGGACTTGGTATGCAGATCTGGTGGACATGTCATCCTTTCCACCATGGTCTCTGCCGCTAAGGCAGGACCTTCTACTTCAAGGTCCCTTCAAACATCCAAATCTAATTTCTCGACGTCTGACTGCTTGGAGATTGAACGCTTGATTCTATCAAAGTGTGGTTTTTCCGAATCGGTCATTGATACCTTAATTCAGGCTCGAAAGCCTGTCACCAGGAAATTCTATCATAAGATATGGTGTAAATATCTTCATTGGTGTGAATCCAAGGGTTACTCATGGAGTAAGGTCAGGATTCCTAGGATATTAGCTTTTCTCCAAGAAGGATTGGAGAAGGGATTGTCAGCTAGTTCCTTAAAGGGACAGATTTCTGCTCTGTCTATTCTTTTGCACAAACGTCTGGCTGAGGTTCCAGACGTTCAGGCGTTTTGTCAGGCTTTAGTTAGAATCAAGCCTGTGTTTAAACCTGTTGCTTCGCCATGGAGTTTAAATTTAGTTCTTAAAGTTCTTCAAGGGGTTCCGTTTGAACCTTTGCATTCCATAGATATTAAGCTTTTATCTTGGAAAGTTCTGTTTTTAGTAGCTATCTCCTCGGCTCGAAGAGTTTCGGAGTTATCTGCTTTACAATGTGATTCCCCTTATCTGATTTTCTATGCAGATAAGGTAGTGTTACGTACCAAACCTGGGTTTCTTCCTAAGGTGGTATCTAATAAGAATATCAATCAGGAGATTGTTGTTCCTTCACTATGTCCTAATCCTTCTTCAAAGAAGGAACGTCTATTACACAATCTTAATGTGGTTCGTGCTTTAAAGTTTTATTTACAAGCTACGAAAGATTTTCGTCAAACATCTGCTTTGTTTGTTGTCTACTCTGGACAGAGGAGAGGCCAAAAGGCTTCGGCAACTTCTCTTTCTTTTTGACTAAGAAGTATAATACGTTTAGCTTATGAGACTGCTGGCCAGCAGCCTCCTGAAAGAATTACAGCTCATTCTACTAGAGCAATAGCTTTCACCTGGGCTTTTAAACATGAGGCCTCTGTTGAACAGATTTGTAAGGCGGCGACTTGGTCTTCGCTTCATACTTTTTCTAAATTCTATAAATTTGATACTTTTGCTTCTTCGGAGGCTATTTTTGGGAGAAAGGTCTTGCAGGCAGTGGTGCCTTCCGTTTAAGTTCCTGCCTTGTCCCTCCCTTCATCCGTGTCCTAAAGCTTTGGTATTGGTATCCCACAAGTAATGGATGAACCGTGGACTGGATACACCTTTACAAGAGAAAACAAAATTTATGCTTACCTGATAAATGTATTTCTCTTGTGGTGTATCCAGTCCACGGCCCACCCTGTCATTTTAAGGCAGGTGTTTTTTATTTTTAAACTACAGTCACCACTGCACCCTGTAGATTCTCCTTGTTTTCTTGCTTGTCTTTAGTCGAATGACTGGGGGTGGCAGTTAGGGGAGGAGCTATATAGACAGCTCTGCTGTGGGTGTCCTCTTGCAGCTTCCTGTTGGGAAGGAGAATATCCCACAAGTAATGGATGAACCCGTGGACTGGATACTCCACAAGAGAAATAAATTTATCAGGTAAGCATACATTTTTGTTTTTTTATTTCAGAATACAGACTGGCATGAGAATCCTAATTTAATCAATACAGCAGTTCTCCAAGGTAGAGCATTGATATTAGCTAAATGGAAAGCACCAAATGCACCTAATATTGCACAATTCGTAAGAGAAATGATGAATCAAATGATTTTGGAACAATTTGACATTCGCTTTGACGTGGAGAAAACTTTGAAAAGGTTCTTCCATAAATGGTTAAAATAATAGAGGCTCAGTCAGTAAACATCCAATTCCAAATGATAAAACCACTAGTTAAATCAAATATAGTCAAAACTTGGCTAGTTAACAAGGAACTACCGAGTACCTGGAGTAGTTTTCTATAGAAATATCTTCTAAGATATAGTTCCCATACCCCTTTAGTTCTCCCGCCCCCCTCTCGGCCACACTGGAAGCAAACCTAACCGAACTTTGATAGATTTTTTTCTTCTTCTTCCTGGGTTTTTTATGGTTGTATTTCTCCGCAGCTCCATTGTATTTTTGTTTGTTTTTTCTTCTTTTTTTGGTTCTGTGTTGTTTTTGTACCCCAGTTAAGTTTTGCAACAAATGGGGACTTTAAATAATGTATATTATGAATGAACCCTTTAGGGGGCCAAGGAAATATGTGTAATTATGAGAATAGTTGAATTGCAAAGTTTGAATGCCCTTGACTTCCCAAATATACATGTGTAAGAATTGTATAAAATAATAAAAAGACATTTAAAAAAACCCAAAAAAACCTGGCAACCAGGAGGCGGCAAATACCTCCCCCCTTAAATACCTCCCCCCTTCCCAGTCATTCTTTGCCTTTCGTCACAGGAGGTTGGCAGAGAAGTGTCAGAAGATTCGGAGTAGTCTCTTATGGAGGGTAGTACTCTTCAGAATGGGACTGGAGTTTTAAGTAGCCCTGTCAGCCTTTCAGTGAGAGCACGGATGAATGTTAGAGTCCGGAGATGCAGGGAGAGTCTTTCTGCGAAACCATCCTGACCTTTTATCTTTATAGAATCAAGGGTTAATATCCCTGGTAGGGGGGTTATTGAACGGGGGGGGGGGGGGGGTTTGCATAATTTTCTTAAATCTTAAATGGAAAGAGTCCACAGTTGCATTCATTACTTTTGGGAAAATAAGAACCTGGCCACCAGGAGGAGGCAGAGAGACCCCAACCAAAGGCTTAAATACTCCTCCCACTCCCCTCATCCCCCATTCATTCTTTGCCTTTCGTCCCAGGAGGTTGGCAGAGAAGTGTCAGAATTTATTATTGTCTCTTATGGAGGGTAGTACTCTTCGGCATGGGACTGGAGTTTTAAGTAGTCCTGTCAGTCTCTCAGTAAGGGCTTGGATGAAAGTTAGAGTCCGGAGATGCAGGAAGAGTCTTCCTGTGAAATCATCCTGACTCATGTTAACTGCTCCTCAAGCAATCTCCGCTGCCTGCTTTCTTCTCTCAAGTCCATGGTGGAGGCGATGCTACTATCAGTCACACTTGAAAGGCCGTGTTCTTGTTCCAAGGCGTATATTCCGGTAAGATCGTTTCATTTTACTTTCTTTATGAATGTACTTTAATACAAATGTATTCCCGAGAGGCTACCACCTTGCGGGTCTAACTTAACTTAAGGGTCTCAGTGAGTCTCCTTTTAGAATCTTGGAATCAAGGGTTAATATCTCCTGAGGGGGTTATTAAACAGGGGGGGGGGGGGGGTGTTATAATCATGTTTATGTGATTCAACCTGCTTATGTGTGGTGATTACGGGCTCGTGGTTGGAACATTGAGGCCTTTTGGAAGTGATGCAGCCTTATGGTTGGGCGCGCTTTTTTGGACTGTACAGTTCACCTTGTGGTCGGGCGTGGTTACGCTCCATCTTCCATTTCTGCATTCCCGACCGTGTGGCGAACGAGAAATTCTAGTTCGCAGGGATCTGGTCATAGGAGGTGGTGAGTGCCCCAGCCATTGTGGGTGTCAGGTGCCGTTTTTGCTTTACTTCTTTAAGTCCAGATTTGCATTTCCTCTATCCAGTTATTGAGGATGCTGAGACTGTGTGCAAATTTCAGATTCAGTTATGGAGGATTCTGATACTGAATCTGCGTCCAGTGAAGAATCTGGATTGGCCTTGTTGACACATCAACCAGTTTTGTCCTGTATGCCATACGAGTGCGCCTTGTTTCTCGGTCTCTGGGAATTAAGGGACAGCTGAGCTATCTGCCTCTGGGGGTCCCATCCTCCGAAAGTGAGTTCCCTACCGCTCCATACTTCTACACATGCGGGTAACCCAGTTTATGATTATTCCTCCATGCAGGGTGGCGTGTTTCCCCCCCCCCCCCCCAGAGGTTGCAGCACGTTTTTGCTTCCACATATTCTTGGCGATTATTCGTCCAGATGTTTATGCACGTTTGTGCAAGTGCCCTATTGTTCTGTGTCTACCACCTTGGGGGGAGGGCCTGTACAGTTCCCTGCGGGTGTAACTGTCCCTGAGTGTTGTGCCTTTCGTAATAGAGTGGCGCGTCTTGCTCAGACATGGTTTTTCAGTTATTAAATGATCCTATCTTCTCGGATACGGGGATTTTGAGTCTACTTTGAATGGTGCACCTCATTAAACATGTAGGATGATGTCATCTCCTGACTGTGTTTTTTTTTTTTTTTGTTTGTTTTTAGATCCTTCCCAGTTTTTCTTTGGAAGCTTAGGGCTCCGTTTAGCTGGTCCTGCGGTAGGCCGGCTTTCTTATTGGGCATTAACCAGCGGATTGCCTTATATTTCTTTTTATCCGGTTAGAATGTCTTAATTTGTTTAACTTTCCTTTGGGAATCTTAAACTGGGATCGATACTCTGTTACTTCTGCGGAAGTGTTTTGGGGCATGTTGGTCCTATGTTTGTCTGTTTTCCCTTCTTCCCCTCTAAGGGAGGATTTATGCAGCTTGATGATTAGGACCCGGATGCAGGCTGGTCCTGTTGGGTTCTGTCCTGTGGCTGTTCAGGCACATGGCGCCGTTCTGATTGGCTGGTCCAGCCAAGGTGCCGAGTGCTCATGTTATAGTTTGTTTTACATTCAACTAAGCATTCTAGAGGACCTGTGGGTCTACAAGGCAGGAAGGGTTGTCTCAGTCCTTATAGCCTTCAATTGGATGACTGGGTCAGTGGAGTTCCGCTGCATCATTTTCTATGGTGTCTGGTATGGTCGGACCCTAGTGTTCCTCCCCCACGTGGTGGATAGTTGGAGGGCATAGTGCCGTCTTCCCGCAGAGTGAGCGGTTTGGCCTTTCTTTTGAGGTTTGAGGATTGTCATTAGACTTGGTCCTCAGCAGCTAGTAAGTTGAAGGGTAGTTAAGCTGCTTTGCAGCAGTTGGTTTGCAGAATGTAACCAGCTGCAGCTATTGCACATCTCTAGCTGTTTTTCTGATCTCCATGCTAGGTCTCCTTTTAGGGGCCTGGGAGATGTTTGTTCCCTGTTAGGGACACTGGGCGTGGTCTCTTTCTCCCGGAGTGGGGTTGATCTGCGCCCCTTCTCCTTGTGATCATCCGCTTGTACAGAGGTGAGCCTTTGCTTGAGTGGTTTTGACCTCGAGGTATCCCTTGCTTTATTGTCATATGGCTGTTTGTGAGTCTAGAAGCTCTAGCGTCGTTGCACGACTTTTACCGCCTTGGCTCCTTAGAGAGTGGGACTTTAGCAAGAGGTGGTCTCCTCCTTAGGTCGGGACTAAGTTGCAAGTTCTTCTCGTTATCCGGGTTGATCTGAATATCGCATAAGTATCCCCGGTGGTCTGGGTTGTTAATCAGACGGGGTGTTAAGTTGTGAGTTCTGTTTATCTAGACAACTGTGGGTTCGGACCTGTTCTCCCTGGGGCTTCCGGTTGTTGGGTTTCATTCAGCATTTTCCCTTGTGGATCCCGTTGGGGGTTGTTACCAGACCTTTAGGCCCTGGGTTGGTTTGGGGCTCCTCAGTTCCTGGAAACCTGGGCTATGTAATTTCCTCGGATTGCTTGATCTGCTCCACAGGTGAATGGACTTGCAGTGTCAATGCTGCTACTATTGCACATTGGTTGCATGTTAGCAGGCGGCTAGTTTTTAGGGGAATCACTTTCAAGGGGGTTTGACCTCTCCTTTTAACCTGCGGCTTCGTGTCTTATGGGAGGTGCTGCATGTTGGCCCTTTTTTCCTTCTTGGATGAGAGCTTAGTCTCCTTTTTTATGGAGATGTGGTAATTTCTTAAGGCCTTTCCTGGTTCAGGAGTTGGAACCTGTGAGTTTCCCTAGCTAAGGATTTTCTCTATGTGTTATGTTCCATTTGGAGTCTTGTTGGTTCTGTGTCAGTACTAAGTTGGACTGTTTTGCTAGACCCTTTGGTTCTACGGCCCTGTTGTCTGTTCTAAGGAGTCGGGATGCCCCTGTGCTTTGTTGGATAGGCTGTGGACATTCTTCTGCTCATTTTGAGCTGGCTTTGGGGTGCATCCCCGGCGAGGTCTACTCAGCCTGTCCTCCTTTCGAAGTTGATAAAATGAGCAGCGCCTTGTGTCCCTTAAGGGGATTAGCCACACTTGCATAGTAGCTAGCTGGCTCCCTAAGCCTACAAGCAGAGGATTGTTCCACCTCAGCTTCGGGGTGTCACTTCTCTTCTTGGGGGACCTCGTGGAGGTTATGTTTCCCTCTTTTTTTGTAAGACCTGTGGGTAGGTCTAGCGACTTGGATTGCCTAGAGGGTGCCCTCTGTCTGGGAGTGGTCTTTTGCAATCTGTTATTTGGCTGGCCGTTTTTGCTCTCAACAAGTATTCACTGTGTCATCCTGAGGATGGAAGCATGTTCTTGACTCAAGGTTTTTGGTCTGGATCTGTTGCACGTTTTTTTGTAGCGAAATACTTCAGTGTTCCAAGTTCAGGACTATGTGAGGACTCCGTCTTTTGTTGTCCTTGGTGCTTTTGCACAACGTTTGAGAGAAAGTTTTCTCTGTTTCTATGCCCGGTCCTATACCTCCGGTTTCCTTGGTCTAGGCGTAGTCTCCCCTTGTTTGTCGGAACCTATTTGGGCCTTTGTTAGCTGGGCTCGCTCAGGGGGGGGGGTCGTTTTATGGATTTTGTGACTTTTTTTTTTTCCTTCGGTTCTCCTGACCCTCTCCCTTTGGGAGTTTAGGCTGGTGTTCCCTTCTTTAGTGAGGGGTGAGTGAGGAGGGACCAACTGTTGGGCGATAGTGTCTCCTGGAGGCCTTTTGGCTCAGTTGAATCAGATTTTGCGGTCTCTCATTTGCGGTCTCTCATTTGGCTCTGGACTACATAGGGTCAGTGTCCTCTGTGCTTTTCCTTTCAAATTTTTCTCGGCTTCGTACGAAACTGTTTTTTTTTTTAGGCAGTGGTTTTCAGGCTTGGCGTCCTCAGAATGGGCCGCCTATTGTACCCTCCCGTCTTGGCATTCAGTGTCCTCTATAGCTTGGGTATTGTTTTTCCAAAAGTAATGAATGCAGCTGTTGACTCTTCATTTAAGAAGAAAAACATAAATTATGCTTACCTGATAGTTTTCTTTTCTTCTGATGGAAAGAGTTAGATTATAACTAGTCCATAATATAGCCGCAAGCTATGGAGGACTCTGACGCGTTAAAGGGTACTCCCTCTTTAACTAAGTTTAGTACCTGTGTTTATTGCGAGGAGGTTCTGGTAGATCCGCCTGCTCAACTATGTTCCACATGCCTTGGTAAGTCACGACATCGCGAAGCAAAGGATGTCTAGTACTACTGAGCCTTCCACCTCTGAGGGCTCCCCGTCCCATGAGGTGTGTTCACTACATACATCTCCGAGTACACATAAAGCGCCCCAGGGCATGTCTATTTCTTTTACAAGATATGACGCGTCCACGGATTTCATCCTTACTTATGGGGTTACGCCTCCTGTTCAGCAGGAAGTGGCAAAGAGCACCACAGTAGAGCTGTATATATAGCTCCTCCCTTCCCTCCCACCCCAGTCATTCTCTTTGCCTGCGTTAGTGATAGGAAGAGGTAAAGTGAGGTGTTAGTTTAGATTCTTCAATCAAGAACTTTTTTATTTTAAAATGGTGCCAGTGAGTACAATTTTCCTCAGGTAGAAATCGTCTGTCTATAACTTCTCAAGAAGAGTGGAGACATTTTATTTTTCTGCCCTGATGTTGATGATCTTAGCAAACGTTATCTAAGATCCATGCTGGTTCCCACAGAGCAGTTGAAGGTAGTGTAAAGAAACATCTGCAGTGTGGAGAACTGTATCATGCTACAAGCAGCATTGAGGTATGTTCAGTCTTTTGTTTCTGCGGAGACTTGATACATCAGAACAGGCTGACATTATTCCCTAACTGGGAGGGGTAATCGGTATGCACTATAGGAAAGAATTGTTGTACCTGGAATTCCCTTTATTGTAATTATTTAATAGTGTGGTGTTTCACTTTAAATTTTCTGTGTGGGCTGACGCTGGGAGATGCGGTTCTGACTGTCGTTATTTTGTGGTTATAGCTGGCTTGGCAGGAGACAATATTCTCTAAGTTGCACTTTATTGTGTATAAGAGGGGTACATGGCTTTAGTATATGGAGACCGACATGTTATTTTATCTACCCATGCATGTCCCGGTACGGCTAAGAGTTACGCCCACGGTGGCTGGGGCCTATTTTCGCGCGCTTAGCTGCGCAGTCTGTTTTCCGGATCGGCAGCAAGGTTCTAAGGCTGCAGTGGGGCCTGGCTCAGTTTATCGTAGGGTCCGGAGAGACTTGAGAACGTTCTTCAGTGTGATCTGGGGGCAGGTAGGCGCCGCAGCACAGCTGTGGCGAGGTGCAGGGGCCTGAATTGATATAATTTAATAAAATTGATATAAATTGATATATAACATACTATAACAAGTGGTGCAATATTGTTAAGCTATTTTGGGCACATAAGGATTTTTTTTTTACTGCTGCAAACGTTGTTTTGATTGATCACAGAAAAATTGTTGCACTTTTATTATTTAAAGGCACAGTACACTTTTTAGTTCAAAATTTTTTGGTATATATTTCTCCTGTTAAGTGTAGTTAGTCCACGGGTCATCCATTACTTATGGGATTATAACTCCTCCCTAACAGGAAGTGCAAGAGGATCACCCAAGCAGAGCTGCTATATAGCTCCTCCCCTCTACGTCATATCCAGTCATTCTCTTGCACCTAACTAAAGATAGGACGTGTGAAAGGACTGTGGTGTGTTAAACTTAGTTTTTATTTCTTCAATCAAAAGTTTGTTATTTTAAACGGCACCGGAGTGTGTTGTTAGTTCTCAGGCAGCATTAGAAGAAGAATCTGCCTGAGTTTTCTATGATCTTAGCGGTCGTAACTAAGATCCACTTGCTGTTCTCGGCCATTCTGAGGAGTGAGGTAACTTCAGAACAGGGGATAGCATGCAGGGCCCACCTGCAAGGAGGTATGTGCAGTAAATTATTTTCTAAGGAATGGAATTGACTGAGAAAATACTGCTAATACCGATGTAATGTAAGTGCAGCCTTAAATGCAGTAGTAGCGACTGGTATCAGGCTGATATGTATGTATGTATACTCTGAGGTATTTCTGGGGAATGGAATTTCACTAAGAAAATACTGTCAATATTAAAGTAATATTTGAGCCTGCAGTGAAAGCGACTAGCAGCAGGCTTATTAATAACACTTCATAATTTTCAATTTTAAAACGTTTTACTGGCATGTTAATCGTTTTTTCTGAGGTACTTGGTGATAAAACTTTATGGGCATGATTTTTACCACATGGCTGTCTTTTTTTTCTGCATAAAAACAGTTTACTGAGCTTCCCCACTGTTGTAATATGAGTGGGAGGGGCCTATTTTAGCGCTTTATTGCGCAGTAAAAATTTAGTCACAGTCTTCCTATTTCTTCCTCCATGATCCAGGACGTCTCTACAGAGCCCAGGGGTCTCCAAAACTTGTTTTGAGGGAGGTAATCAGTCACAGCAGACCTGTGACAGTGTGTTTGACTGTGATAAAAACGTTTATTATTTCAACTGTTATCCGTTTTGGGTATTAAGGGGTTAATCATCCTTTTGCTGGTGGGTGCAATCCTCTGCTAACTTTATACATTTTCTGTTAAAATTTGGTTGTTTTAACATATTTGGTTCATTGTTAATAAAACTGTGTCACATTTTTATGTTTCTTAAAGGCGCAGTAGCGTTTTTTTATATAGCTTGTAAATTTATTTAAGAGTTTTTTCCAAGTTTGCTAGTGTTATTGCTAGTCTGTTTAAACATGTCTGACACAGATGAATCTGTTTGTTCACTATGTTTAAAGGCCAATGTGGAGCCCAATAGAAAATTGTGCACTCAATGTATAGATGTTACTTTGAATAAAAGTCAAACTTTATATGTTAAAAAGATATCACCAGATAACGAGGGGGAAGTTATGCCGACTAACTCTCCTCACGTGTCAGTACCTTCGCCTCCCGCTCAGGAGGTGCGTGATATTGTGGCGCCAAGTACATCAGGGCGGCCCATACGAATCACTTTGCAAGACATGGCTAATGTTATGACTGAAGTACTATCTAAATTGCCAGAATTAAGAGGTAAACGCGATCACTCTGGGGTAAGAACAGAGTGCGCTGATAATAGTAGAGCCATGTCTGATACTGCGTCACAATTTGCAGAACATGAGGACGGAGAGCTTCATTCTGGGGGTGACGAATCTGATCCAAGTAAACTGGATTCAGAGATTTCAAATTTTAAATTTAAGCTTGAAAACCTCCGTGTATTACTAGGGGAGGTATTAGCGGCTCTGAATGATTGTAACACGGTTGCAATTCCAGAGAAAGTATGTAGGCTGGATAAATATTTTGCGGTACCGGCGTGTACTGACGTTTTTCCTATACCTAAAAGGCTTACAGAAATTGTTAACAAGGAGTGGGATAGACCCGGTGTGCCCTTTTCACCCCCTCCTATATTTAGAAAAATGTTTCCAATAGACGCCACCACACGGGACCTATGGCAGACGGTCCCTAAGGTGGAGGGAGCAGTTTCTACTCTGGCTAAGCGCACCACTATCCCGGTGGAGGATAGCTGTGCTTTTTCAGATCCAATGGATAAAAAGTTAGAGGGTTACCTTAAGAAAATGTTTGTTCAGCAAGGTTTTATATTACAATCCCTTTCATGCATCGCGCCTGTCACTGCTGCGGCGGCATTCTGGTTTGAGTCTCTGGAAGAGACCCTTAGCACAGCTCCATTGGATGAGATTATGAACAAGCTTAAAGCCCTTAAGCTAGCTAATTCATTTATTTCTGATGCCGTAGTACACTTAACCAAACTTACGGCTAAGAACTCCGGATTCGCCATTCAAGCGCGCAGAGCGCTGTGGCTTAAATCCTGGTCAGCTGATGTGACTTCTAAATCTAAATTGCTTAATATTCCTTTCAAAGGGCAGACATTATTCGGGCCCGGCTTGAAAGAAATTATCGCTGACATTACTGGAGGTAAGGGCCATGCCCTGCCTCAAGACAGGGCCAAACCAAAGGCTAAACAGTCTAATTTTCGTGCCTTTCGTAATTTCAAGGCAGGAGCAGCATCAACTTCCTCCGCTCCAAGACAGGAAGGAACTGTTGCTCGCTACAGACAGGGCTGGAAACCTAACCAGTCCTGGAACAAGGGCAAGCAGGCCAGAAAACCTGCTGCTGCCCCTAAGACAGCATGAAGTGAGGGCCCCCGATCCGGAAACGGATATAGTGGGGGGCAGACTTTCTCTCTTTGCCCAGGCTTGGGCAAGAGATGTCCAGGATCCCTGGGCGTTGGAAATCATATCTCAGGGATATCTTCTGGACTTCAAAGCTTCTCCTCCACAAGGGAGATTTCATCTTTCAAGGTTATCAGCAAACCAGATAAAGAAAGAGGCGTTTCTACGCTGTGTACAAGACCTCTTACTAATGGGAGTGATCCACCCAGTTCCGCGGTCGGAACACGGGCAAGGATTCTATTCAAATCTGTTTGTGGTTCCCAAAAAAGAGGGAACCTTCAGACCAATCTTGGACTTAAAGATCCTAAACAAATTCCTAAGAGTTCCATCGTTAAAAATGGAAACTATTCGAACCATCTTACCCATGATCCAAGAGGGTCAGTACATGGCCACAGTGGATTTAAAGGATGCCTACCTTCACATACCGATTCACAAGGATCATTACCGGTATCTAAGATTTGCCTTCCTAAACAGGCATTACCAGTTTGTAGCTCTTCCCTTCGGGTTAGCTACGGCTCCAAGAATCTTTACAAAGGTTCTGGGCTCTCTTCTGGCGGTACTAAGACCGCGAGGCATAGTGGTAGCTCCGTACCTAGACGACATTCTGATACAAGCGTCAAGTTTCCAAACTGCCAAGTCTCATACAGAGTTAGTTCTGGCATTTCTAAGGTCGCATGGGTGGAAGGTGAACGTAGAAAAGAGTTCTCTATTGCCACTCACAAGAGTTCCCTTTCTAGGGACTCTTATAGATTCTGTAGAAATGAAAATTTACCTGACGGAGGACAGGTTATCAAAACTTCTAAATGCTTGCCGTGTCCTTCATTCCATTCAACACCCGTCAGTGGTTCAGTGCATGGAGGTAATCGGCTTAATGGTAGTGGCAATGGACATAGTACCATTTGCGCGCCTGCATCTCAGACCGCTGCAATTGTGCATGCTAAGTCAGTGGAATGGGGATTACTCAGATTTGTCCCCTCTGCTAAATCTGGATCAAGAGGCCAGAGATTCTCTTCTATGGTGGCTTTCTCGGCCACATCTGTCCAAGGGGATGCCCTTCCGCAGGCCAGATTGGACGATTATAACAACAGACGCCAGCCTTCTAGGTTGGGGCGCAGTCTGGAATTCCCTGAAGGCTCAGGGATCATGGACTCAGGAGGAGAGACTCCTTCCAATAAACATTCTGGAATTAAGAGCAATTTTCAATGCTCTTCTGGCTTGGCCTCAGTTAGCAACTCTGAGGTTCATCAGGTTTCAGTCGGACAACATCACGACTGTGGCTTACATCAACCATCAAGGAGGAACAAGGAGTTCCCTAGCGATGATGGAAGTCTCAAAGATAATTCGCTGGGCAGAGTCTCACTCTTGCCACCTGTCAGCGATCCACATCCCAGGCGTGGAGAACTGGGAGGCGGATTTTCTAAGTCGCCAGACCTTTCATCCGGGGGAGTGGGAACTTCATCCGGAGGTGTTTGCCCAACTGCTTCATCATTGGGGCAAACCAGATCTGGATCTCATGGCGTCTCGCCAGAACGCCAAGCTTCCTTGTTACGGATCCAGGTCCAGGGACCCGGGAGCGGTGCTGATAGATGCTCTGACAGCACCTTGGGTCTTCAACATGGCTTATGTGTTTCCACCTTTCCCGATGCTTCCTCGATTGATTGCCAGGATCAAACAGGAGAGAGCATCAGTGATTCTAATAGCGCCTGCGTGGCCACGCAGGACCTGGTATGCAGATCTAGTGGACATGTCGTCCTGTCCACCATGGTCTCTGCCTCTGAGACAGGACCTTCTGATTCAGGGTCCTTTCAAACATCCAAATCTAATTTCTCTGAGGCTGACTGCATGGAGATTGAACGCTTGATTCTATCAAAGCGTGGATTCTCGGAGTCAGTGATTGATATTGGTGCGAATCCAAGAGTTACTCATGGAGTAAGGTTAGGATTCCTAGGATATTGTCTTTTCTACAAGAGGGTTTAGAAAAGGGTTTATCTGCTAGTTCGTTAAAGGGACAGATTTCAGCTCTGTCTATCCTTTTACACAAACGTCTGGCAGAAGTTCCAGACGTTCAGGCTTTTTGTCAGGCTTTGGCTAGGATTAAGCCTGTGTTTAAGACTGTTGCTCCGCCGTGGAGCTTAAACGTAGTTCTTAACGTTCTGCAAGGTGTTCCGTTTGAACCCCTTCATTCCATCGATATCAAGTTGTTATCTTGGAAAGTTCTGTTTTTAATGGCTATTTCCTCGGCTCGAAGAGTCTCTGAGTTATCGGCCTTACATTGTGATTCTCCTTATCTGATTTTTCATTCAGACAAGGTAGTTCTGCGTACTAAACCTGGGTTCTTACCTAAGGTAGTCACTAACAAGAATATCAATCAAGAGATTGTTGTTCCATCATTGTGCCCTAACCCTTCTTCAAAGAAGGAACGACTTTTGCACAATCTGGACATCGTCCGTGCCCTGAAATTTTATTTGCAGGCAACTAAAGATTTTCGTCAAACTTCTTCCCTGTTTGTCGTTTATTCTGGACAGAGGAGAGGTCAAAAAGCTTCGGCTACCTCTCTCTCTTTTTGGCTTCGTAGCATAATACGTTTAGCCTATGAGACTGCTGGACAGCAGCCTCCTGAAAGGATTACAGCTCATTCTACTAGAGCTGTGGCTTCCACTTGGGCCTTTAAGAATGAGGCCTCTGTTGAACAGATTTGCAAGGCTGCAACTTGGTCTTCACTTCACACTTTTTTCAAAATTTTACAAATTTGACACTTTTGCTTCTTCGGGGGCTGTTTTTGGGAGAAAGGTTCTACAGGCAGTGGTTCCTTCCGTGTAAAGATCCTGCCTGTCCCTCCCGTCATCCGTGTACTTTTAGCTTTGGTATTGGTATCCCATAAGTAATGGATGACCCGTGGACTGACTACACTTAACAGGAGAAAATATAATTTATGCTTACCTGATAAATTCATTTCTCCTGTAGTGTAGTCAGTCCACGGCCCGCCCTGTTTTTACGGCAGGTCTAAATTTTAATTAAGCTCCAGTCACCACTGCACCCTATAGTTTCTCCTTTCTCGTATGGTTTCGGTCGAATGACTGGATATGATGTAGAGGGGAGGAGCTATATAGCAGCTCTGCTTGGGTGATCCTCTTGCACTTCCTGTTAGGGAGGAGTTATAATCCCATAAGTAATGGATGACCCGTGGACTGACTACACTACAGGAGAAATGAATTTATCAGGTAAGCATAAATTATATTTTTGACTTCAGAGTTCAATATATCAAGTAAAGAACGACTATTGCTAGTCTGTTTAACATGTCTGAACTTCAGGAAAGTACATGTTCTATGTGTTTAGATGCCAATGTGTAACCCCCTCTTACTTTCTGTCCCTCATGTACTGAAAGGGCCTTACAATGTAAAGAACAGATTTTCTTTAATGCAAATATGTCTAAGGATGATTCTCAGACTGATGAGAATCAGGGTATGCCGCTACTTTCTCCCCAAGCGTCACTACCTTTAACGCCCACCCAAGCAACGCTGTGTTCTTCAACTGCGTCCACTTCATTTACACTGCAGGATATGGCTGCAGTTATGTCATCTACCCTTACAGAGGTTTTGTCTAAGTTGCCAGTATTGCAGGGCAAACGCAGCAGGACAGAGACCACTCTGATTCCTGCGACTTCTGATGCTTTGATGGCTATTTCCGATGTACCCTCACAAGGATCTGAATTGGGGGTCAGGCAACTTCTGTCTGAGGGGGAACTTTCCGACTTGGGAAGTGTGTTACCTCAGACGGACTCGGACGTAATGTCATTTAGATTTTAGGCTTGAACACCTCCGCCTGTTATTGAGGACAGTTGTGCTTTCAAAGACCATATGGATAAAAAATTGGAGGGTCTTCTAAAGAAATAATTTATTCATCAGGGTTTTATGTTACAACCGACAGCCTGCATTGTACCAGTTACAACTGCGGCGGCCTTCTGGTTTGACGCCTTAGAAGAGTCTCTTAAGACTGAGACTCCTTTAGAGGAAATTTTAGATAGAATTAAGGCTCTTAAGCTGGCTAATTCTTTTATTACGGACGCGGCCTTTCAGATTGCCAAATTGGCGGCTAAGAATGCCGGATTTGCCTTATGGTTAAAGTCTTGGTCTGCTGATGTGTCATCTAAGTCAAAGCTTTTGGCTATTCATTTCAAAGGGAAAACCCTATTCAGGCCTGATTTGAAAGAAATCATTTCTGACATTGCGGGAGGTAAGGGTCATCTCCTACCTCAGGATAAAGCAGCTAAACTGAGGGGTAAACAAAATAATTTGCGTTCCTTTCGGAACTTCAAAGGACTCCCCGCTTCTTCTACCGCTAAACAGGAAGGACATTTTGCTCAGGCCAAGGCTGTATTGGAGACCCAACCAGGCTTGGAACAAAGGTAAACAACCCAAGAAGCCCACTGCTGCTCCTAAGACAGCATGAAGGGGCGGCCCCCGATCCGGGACCGGATCTAGTAGGGGGCAGACTTTCTCTCTTTACCCAGGCTTGGGTAAGAGATGTTCAGGACCCCTGGACACTGGAAATCGTGTCCCATGAGTATCAACTGGAATTAAAAAAAATTCTCTCCCAAGGGGGAGGTTTCTTCTTTCACGATTGTCTGTATACCAGATAAAAAGAGAGGCGTTCTTACGTTGTGTAAAAGACCTCTCCACTATGGGAGTAATTTGTCCCGTTCCAATACTGGAACAGGGGCAGGGATTTTACTCTAATCTTTTCGTGGTTCCCAAAAAAGAGTCTAAACCAGTTTCTCAGAGTCCCATCCTTCAAGATGGAGACTATTCAAACAATTCTACCTTTGATCCAGGAGGGTCAATCTATGACTACCGTGGACTTGAAGGATGCATACCTTCATATTCCGATCCACAAGGATCATCATCAATTCCTAAGGTTTGTCTTCCTGGACAAACATTTTCAGTTTGTGGCTCTTCCTTTCGGGTTGGCCACAGCACCCAGGATCTTCACTAAGGTTCTAGGGTCCCATCTGGCGGTTCTCAGGCCGCGGGGTATTGCAGTGGCACCTTATCTAGACGATATTCTGATCCAAGCGTCGTCTTACCATCTGACAAAGTCTCATACAGACATGGTTCTGTCCTTCCTGAGGACTCACGGGTGGAAGGTGAATCTAGAAAAGAGTTCACTAATTCCACAGACAAGGGTCCCCTTCTTGGGAACTCTGAAAATTTTCTTGACAGAGGTCAGAAAGTTAAAGATTCTGAATACATGCCGAGCCCTTCAGTCCAATCCTCGGCTATCAGTGGCTCAGTGCATGGAGGTAATTGGATTGATGGTGGCAGCAATGGACATCATTCCATTTGCTCGTTTTCATCTCAGACTGCTACAACTGAGCATGCTCAGACAGTGGAATGGAGATTATGCAAATTTGTTTCCTCAGATAGATCTGGATCAGGAGACAAGAGACTCTCTTCTTTGGTGGTTGTCGCCGGATCATCTGTCCCTAAGGACGTGCTTCCGCAGAACCTTATGGGTGATAGTGACAACGGACGCCAGTCTACTAGGTTGGGGTGCAGTCTGGAATTCCCTGAAGGCTCAGGGTGTGTGGAATTGGTCGGAGTCTCTACTTCCAATCAATATTCTGGAATTGAGAGCAACATTCAATTCGCTTCAGGCTTGGCCTCAGTTGGCTTCGGCCAAATTCATCCATTTTCAGTCGGACATCACAACTGTGGCTTACATCAATCATCAGGGAGGAACAAGGAGTTCCTTAGCGATGACAGAAGTATCCAAGATAATTCTTGGGGCAGGACTTTCTCATTCAGGGACCCTTCCAACATCCGAATCTAATTTCTCTGCAGCTGACTGCTTGGAGATTAAACGCTTGATTTTATCTAAGCGGGGGTTCTCCGATTTGGTCATTGATACTTTGGTTCAGGCACGTAAGCCTGTTACTAGAAAGATCTACCATAAGATATGGCGTAAATATCTTTATTGGTGCAAATCCAAGGGCTACTCATGGAGTAGAGTTAGGATTCCCAGGATTTTATCTTTTCTCCAAGAAGGATTGGAGAAAGGGTTATCAGCAAGTTCATTAAAGGGACAAATCTCTGCTTTGTCGATTTTACTACACAAACGTTTGGCAGATGTTCCAGACGTTCATTCTTTTTGTCAGGCTCTGACCAGAATCAGACCTGTGTTTAGACCAATTGCCCCACCCTGGAGTTTGAATTTAGTTCTTAATGTTCTTCAAGGGGTTTTGAACACATGCATTCCATAGATATTAAGTTGTTATCTTGGAAGGTTTTATTTTTGGTTGCTATTTCTTCTGCTCGAAGAGTTTCTGAGCTTTCAGCGTTACAATGTGACTCGCCTTATCTTATTTTCCATTCTGATAAGGTGGTTTTACGTACCAATCCTGGTTTCCTTCCTAAGGTTGTTTCAAATAAGAATATTAATCTGGAAATTATGTCCTAATCCTCCTTCTAAGAAGGAGCGTCTGTTGCATAACTTGGACGTGGTCCGTGCCCTGAAGTTTTCCTTGCAGGCGACTAAGGAATTTCGTCAATCATCGTCATTATTCGTTGTTTTTTCTGGAAAGCGTAGAGGCCAGAAAGCTACGGCTACCTCTTTCTTTTTGGCTGAAGAGTATCATCCGCAACTTGGTCGGCTCTTCACACTTTTTCCAAATTTGATACTTTTACTTCTTCTGAGGCTGGTTTTGGGAGAAAGGTCCTTCAAGCAGTGGTGCCTTCCGTTTAGGTTCCTATCTTGTCCCTCCCTTTCATCCGTGTCCTATAGCTTTGGTATTGTATCCCATAAGACAGGGTGGGCCGTGGACTCGTCATATCTTGTAAAAGAAAAGGAAATGTATGCTTACCTGATAAATTTATTTCTTTTACGATATGACGAGTCCACGGCCCACCCTGTCATTTCTAAGACAGGTATTTATTTAATTATTTTTTGTTAAACTTCAGTCACCTCTGCACCTTTGGCTTTTCCTTTCTCTTCCTAACTTCGGTCGAATGACTAGAGTGGGAGGGAAGGGAGGAGCTATATATACAGCTCTGCTGTGGTGCTCTTTGCCACTTCCTGCTGACCAGGAGGCATAATCCCATAAGTAAGGATGAAATCCGTGGACTCGTCATATCGTAAAAGAAATATTTTTATCAGGTAAGCATAAATTTCCTATTCTCCTACGGAAGAGATCTGTTGGCCATCAGATTTTGCGGATCACCTGCAAACGGCGATCTCTAAGATTATTAGTGCCTTACCACGTTCTGCCAAGTGCAAGCGTAAGGTAAAATATGGCAATCCGTCCCAGGGGTCTTATACTTCAATGGATATCTCTGAAAGATTATCCGCTGACGAGGACTCCTCCGACTCTTCGGAGGACGTTCCTTCTGGGTCAGAGTCCATGTCATCTAAAGCTCCCACTGCAGAGGAGCCTGACTTTAGGATGGAAAATTTGTGTTTTTTGCTGAAGCAGGTACTTGCTACCCTCGAGGTTCCGGAACCAAAATTACCGGAGGAAACTTCGATTGCTAAGCTTGATAAAGTATATGAGGACAGTTTGGTGCCTCAGACCTTCCCGGTTCCTGTTAAGATGGCTAACATTATTAATAATGAATGGGAGAGATTAGGTTCTTCCTTTTCCCCTTCTTCCTTTAAGAAGCTGTTTTCCCCGTCCTGGACTCTCAGCTCCAGCTATGGGGGACTGTCCCTAAGGTGGATGGTGCTATCGCTACGCTCGCGAAGCAGACGACGATTCCTCTTGAGGATAGTTAGTCGTTTAAAGAGTCCATGGATAAAAAGTTTAACTCTATCATATCCACGGTTACGGGAGGCAAGGGTGCTTTCCTACCACAGGATAAGAAGGTTAAGCCTAAGGAATCTACTTTTCGTCCTTTTCGTGCGGACAAGGCCCAACGCCAGCAGCCCGCCGTGAAAGCGGATCAGTCCAAGGGTACTTGGAATCCAGCTCAGTCTTGGAATAAGTCCAAGCAAAACAAGATGCCCGCCAAAACAAAGTCGGCATGAAGGGGGGGCCACCGTCCGGTCTCCGGACCAAGTAGGGGGCAGATTATCCTTTCTCAGAAGCCTGGTTCCAGGATGTTCAGGATGCTTGGGTTCTGGAGATTATCGCCCAGGGATACAGGATAGGGTTCAGATCTCACCCACCCAGGGGCAGATTCCGCCTGTCAAATCTGTCTTCCAGACCAGAAAAGAGAGGAGCCTTTCTAAAATGTGAATCTCTTCTCTCGGTGTTAATGTACCAGTACCCCCAGCAGAATGGGGTCTAGGGTACTATTCAAAGGAGAGCAAGCTCCGCCCAATTCTAGACCTAAAATGTTTAAATAAATTTCTGGCTGATCAGCTCGATCCTGCCCCTAATTCGAGGGTCAGTTCATGACGACTAGACTTGAAGGATGTCTACCTTCATGTGCCAATCCACAGGGATCACTTCAGGTTCCTGAGATTTGCGTTTTTGGACCAACTTTTCCAGTTTGTCGCCCTTCCCTTTGGTCTGGCGACGGCCCTCAGAGTCTTTACGAAGGTTCTGGGGGCGCTACTTGCTGTGATCCAGAGGCATTGCTGTCGCCCTGTCTGGACATCCTAGTCCAGGCGCTGTCGTTTAGTCTCGCAGAGGATCACTGCATGGCTCTTTTTTCGTTACTCCAATCTCACGGTTGGAAGATAAACTCAGGAAAGAGCTCCCTAATTCCCAGCAACAGGGTGGAGTTTCTGTGAATGATAATAGATTCTGTATCCATGATCATATTTCTCACAGATCAGCAACGCAGGAAGATTGCATCCACCTGTCTTGCCTTCTAGTCCCTCTGTGGCTCAGAGTATGGGGGTGATCGGGCTCATGGTGTGCAGCATCAATGTAATTCCTTTCGTAAGGTTCCATCTCAGACCTCTTCAGTTGTGCATGTTGACAGTGGAACGGCGGTCATTCAGATTTCTCTCAACAGATTTCTCTGGATGTTCAAATGAGGGGTTCACTCTCTTGGTGGATCCATCTGCAACAACTGTCCCAGGGGACATCCTTCCTGGGAGATTATGGCCACGGACGCGAGTCTGGCAGGATGGGGTGCTGTTTGGGGTGCCAGGATGGCACAGGGAAAGTGGTCTTGAGAGGAATCTCCCCTCCTGATCAAAATTCTGGAACTTCGAATGATCTACAATGCTCTGAAGGAGTGGCCTCTCCTGGGGTAGTTCAGCTTCCTCAGGTTCCAGACAGACATTACCTTGGTGGCCTACATCAACCATCAGGGGGGGGGGGCGAGAAGCTCCCTAGCAATGAGGGAGGTTTCTCAAATTTTGGAATGGGCAGAGTCCCACAGCTGCTCGCTTTTGGCAATCCACATTCCGGGTGTGGACAACTGGAAAGCGGATTTTCTAAGCAGGCAATCCTTCCATCCAAGGGAATGTTCTCTCTATCCCGAGGTGTTTGCGGAGATTTGTCTCAGATGGGGACGCCGGAAATAGACCTCATGGCGTCCAGACTCAATTGCAAGCTACTCAGATACGGGTCGCGATCCAGGGATCCCCAGGCAGAGCTGATAGATGCTTTATCGGTTTCTTGGGGGTTCAACCTAGTTTACGTTTTTCCACCGTTGCTACTTCTACCTCGAGTAGTGGCCCGCATCAAGCAGGAGCAAGCTTTGGCTATTTCGATTGCTCCATCGTGCCCGCGGAGGATGTGGTTTGCGGATCTGGTGGGGATGTCATAGTCTCCTCCATGGAGGTACAGGGTCCTGTTACGGTTACCCTTAGTCTCGCTGAGAGATGGACCGCTTAGTAGCCTGGATCCCTATTGCTAAAGAGGGGAGAAGCTGCTTTCCATAGTATTCTATATGAGTCTCGCAAATATAGAATAATCTCCCTTAGCTGCAGTACAGCTAGGATACCCTTCTGCCCACAAAAACGAGTCAACGCTGCGGTTGAGGGTCAAACAAGAACTCAGCACTGGGATGCCCAGCCTGCTTTTTATTAAGGTTACATGCACACAGGGCACTCCCAGGGGGAGAGGGGGGGAAGCACAAAATCCCCCATCACACATTTAGATAGAGAGCACTGTCCTTTGACAGGCCACAATAGGATTACAGTACTTAAGATAACAAGTTTACAAGTTCATCTTATCAATTAGCAGTCTGGCTCCAGAGGTGATTAGACAATAGTTTCTAAAAGCTGAAAAAAAAGAGTTAACTCTTTATGAAATGAAACTTGTTACGGTTTTCTTGGAGCCCTTCTTAGGCGCTGGCTTGCTGGTTCAGGCATTGCTGCTGGGAAATAAGCTCTTCACAACAAAATAACTAATGCTTCTGTAACATTGCTCCCTTTCTGTGGAACACTCTGGCAGACACGGTCTGACCCCTTTTCGGGGCAGACTAAGGCTGTCCAGACCGCTGGTTATGCGGGGCTGAGGTCGGTTTGTCTGGACAACCCGTCGGCGTTGCCATTCTGTTTCCCAGGTCTGTAAGTAATGGTGAAATTGAAGGTTTGCAACGATAAGCTCCAACGTAATAGCCTGCCGTTATCTCCAGAGACCCGGTTCAGCCACACCAACGGGTTATGGTCGGTGACCAGAGTGAACTCCTGACCATATAAATAGGGAGTCAATTTCTTTAATGCCCACACCAAAGCCAAACACTCCTTTTCGACCGCTGCATAGCTGACTTCGCGGGGCAGGAGCTTCCGGCTGATGTAGGCAACTGGATGCTCCCCTCCATCTTCGCCTACTTGGCTGAGGACGGCTCCCAGCCCGAACATGGAAGCATCTGTATGGACGATAAAACGTTTGTTAAGGGCTGGGGCCGCCAAGACAGGAGCGTTAATTAGAGCATTTTTGAGAGCCTGGAAAGCCGTTTCACAGTGGGGAGACCACAGGACCTGTCGAGGTAAGTTCTTCTTGGTCAAGTCAGTCAGGGGTTTGGCAAGTGTGCTGTAGTCTGGTACGAACCGTCTATAGTACCCTGCCGTGCCCAGGAAGGCTAGGACCTGAGTCTTAGTGATGGGGGTGGGCCAATTGGCGACAGCTTCTATTTTGGCCGGCTCTGGTCGCTGCTTTCCACACCCCACCCGGTGACCCAGGTACTGTACCTCGGCCATCCCAAAGTGGCATTTTTCTGGCTTCAGAGTCAGGCCAGCAGCCCGGATCTGATCCAGAACCATTCCCACATGAGCTAAGTGGTCCTCCCAGGACTCACTGTGGATCGCTATGTCGTCCAGGTAGGCGCAAGCAAAACTCTGGAAGCCATCCAGGAGCCTATCCACCAAGCGCTGGAATGTAGCTGGGGCATTCTTCATCCCAAACGGCATTACCCTAAACTGATATAAGCCGAATGGGGTGACGAATGCCGACTTGGGGATAGCCTCCGGGGCCAGGGGAATCTGCCAGTAACCTTTGCAGAGGTCAATAGTGGTCAGGTAATTTCCCCTGGCTATACGATCGAGTAGCTCGTCTACCCTGGGCATAGGGTAAGCGTCCGTCACAGTATTTTCATTGAGCCTCCGATAGTCTACGCAGAACCGGGTGGTCCCATCTTTCTTGGGCACCAAGACAACTGGGGAGGCCCAGGGACTATCGGAGGGCTCAATTACCCTGAGCTGGAGCATCTCATCGATCTCCTTCTTCATTCCTGTCCTAACTGCTTCGGGGATTCGGTACGGAGCCTGGCGCAAGGGAGCTTGTCCCGGAGTATCTACCTGGTGGGTGGTTAAAGTAGTGTACCCTGGCTTCGGGGAGAAGGTGAGGTGTTTGGACTGGAGGAGTTGGTTGAGCTGCTCCCTTTCAGTGGGGCTAAGTCGGTCCCCTATCTGAACCTGCGCCACTATACCTGTGGGGAGGCTCTTTTCTAATAGGTCTGGAATGGGTAAACTGTCGGGGTCTTCCTGAGGGGAACAACATACGGCCGTCACGTTCTCTGGTCGCTCTAAATATTCCTTGAGCATGTTTACATGGAATGTCTTTCTAAGATTGTTGTCGTGGCAGCTAGCTATCACATAAGTGGTGTCTCCCCTTTTCTCTACGATCTGGTAGGGACCCTGCCAGGACGCCTGCAATTTGTCTGTCTTCACCGGCTTAAGTACTAACACCTTTTGTCCTATGGTGAAGATTCTCTTTCGGGCCCCCCGATCGTACCATACTTTCTGTCTTCTCTGGGCCAACTGGAGATTAGCCCGCACGGATTTGGCTAATTGCTCCATTCGGTCCCTGAGTTCCAGCACGTATGGCACAATTGGGACACCGTCAGCCTCCATCTCTCCCTCCCAGTGCTCCCGGATCAGGTTTAGGGGTCCCCGTACCTTTCTTCCGTAGAGCAACTCGAAGGGAGAGAACCCTGTCGTTTCCTGGGGCACCTCCCGATAAGCAAATAGGAGGTGCGGCAGGAAGCGTTCCCAGTCTCGGTATTCCTGAGTGAACGTCTTGAGCATTTGCTTGAGGGTCCCATTGAACCTCTCACACAGCCCGTTCGTCTGGGGGTGGTATGGGGAGCTTAGGAGGGACTTAATTTTGCAAACCTGCCAGAGTTGTTGGGTCAATTCAGCCGTAAATTGGGTGCCTCGGTCGGATAGGATTTCTTTTGGAAATCCTACCCGGGAGAACACCTGTACTAGTGCATTCGCTACCGTATCCGCTTGTATGTTGGATAGGGCGACAGCCTCTGGGTACCTGGTAGCGTAGTCCACTACGGTAAGAATGTATCGCTTACCGGAGGGACTAGGGGTAGCCAGTGGTCCCACTAGGTCAATAGCAACCCGGCTGAAGGGTTCCTCTACAATGGGCATATTTACTAGCTGGGCTTTAGGGTGATCGCCTCGCCTTCCTACTCGTTGACACACATCGCAGGTGTTACAGTAAGTTCTAACGTCAGCGTGCACCCCTGGCCAAAAGAACGTGTGAGTAATGCGGTGTAGGGTACGGGTAACGGCTAGGTGGCCTGCTAAGGGGATGTCGTGGCCTATTTTGAGGATTTCTTGACGGTATTTGTGGGGCACTACCAGCTGTCGCCTACGCTGTCCCCTTTTCTCTGTCCAGCGGTATAGTTTCCCTTTTTCCCATAAGAATGTTTCGTTATCTGCCCCGCCCCCTCCGGTCTCTGCTCGTTCCCGGTACTTTTGTAAGGTCGGGTCAGTCTTAGACTCTGCCTCGAAAGCATCTGGGGTGTCCCAGGGTATGGGGCCTAACCTGTCAGGCAAGGTCGGGGTAGGTCTTACCTGTGTCTCCCGCACTGGTGAAAGCTCTCGCTCCGTCCGGGCTTGGGCCCGTGTAGTCACTGGGTCCGCCTCGTTGTTGCATACTGGAGCATAGGCAGAAGTCATGGGGCCCAAATCGTTGCCCAGTAGTACTTCGGCAGGTAAATTATCCATTAGGCCCACGTTCACAGCCCCCTTTCCCGCTCCCCAATCAAGATGCACTTTAGCTGTTGGAATTTTGTACACATCCCCCCCCGCCACTCTAACGGCCACCGTCTGTCCGGATCGCTTGTGCTCTGGCACCAAATGACTCTGTACCAGCGTGATAGTAGCCCCTGTGTCTCGCAATCCCTCGGTAGATCTCCCCTCGAGCCATACCCTCTGCCGATGGTGCTGGCGGTTATCTGAGGCAGCATATACAGGGTCTGCCTCGTGAAGCGGCCCCACATATCCCTCCATAGGGGCCTCTTGGTTAACACAGAGGGCCCGGGCCGGACGATAGGACCCAGAGGGGTAATTGTAATTCCTGGGTGTCTGGTGCGTATTAAGGGGGCAGCTAGCCATGAAATGCCCTGGTTGCTTGCATCGGTGGCAAGTCGGTCTGGGACGCTCAGAGCTGTTATTGGGTGGTCCTGAGTGTCGGACGGGCCCTGTGGGCACCGGGGCTCGGAATTCAGCACGAGGGGGTGCACGGTAAACCTCTCTGGGTTCGACCCGTGCTGGAGCTCGGTAGTTCATGGGTTCGTGAAGACGGGAGTCATAATGTTCATCGGCCAATTTGGCTGCTTCTTCTAAGGTAGAAGACCGCCTGTCTCGCAGCCATTCCTTCCCTTGCTGTTCCATGCCATTATAAAAATGTTCTAAGAGAAACAATTGTAAAATTTCCTCCCCAGTCACCGCTTTACTTCCGCTCAGCCAGTGATTTGCCGCTCTCCGCATTCGGTGCGCCCATTCCATATGGGTATCGTTAGGCTTCTTTTCCGTGCCCCGAAACTGTCGGCGATACGTGTCCGGAGTTACAGCGTATCGTCGCAACAGTGTCTCCTTAACTAGCTCATACTGTGTCACTTCATCAGCACCCAGAGTACGAAAGGCTTCCAGGGCTCGCCCGGATAGTTTCCCAGACAATATCGTGGGCCACTCTCTGTTGGGAATCTGGTGCAGGGCACATTGCCTTTCGAAGTCCGCCAAATATTCATCAATCCCTGTCTCGCTCTCTAGGAAGGGTCGAAATGCCGCATAGGGTATCTTGGGCCTCCCAGCATTTTCGACAGGGATGATTACCTGCGGGGCTTCAGCATTGCGGTGTGCGTTCGCTAGGTTGAGTTCGTGGGCTCGAGTCTCTCGTATATCCTTGTCCGCCTCCGCCATCAACTGCTGTACCAATTCCATGGAGGGGTTCGGCCCGTATAATGAGAGCCTTTCCCGAACAATCCTGGTTTTTTCGTCACTAATCGTGGTCGGTGTTTCCGCCATTGTGAAGCTCTGATCCAGTTCGGTCAATTCTGTGATCAGCTCTCTCCTCGGCCGGTTGCTGGCGTACCCCCCTCTGCTTTCAAGTAAATCCTTTAGGGTTGTACGCTTCAATTTTTCGTAAGCGCTCTCCATCCGTTCTGTACCTCTCCTAGGAAATCCAGGAAAATCCCGCCGCTGCCGCCAAATGTTACGGTTACCCTTAGTCTCGCTGAGAGATGGACCGCTTAGTAGCCTGGATCCCTATTGCTAAAGAGGGGAGAAGCTGCTTTCCATAGTATTCTATATGAGTCTCGCAAATATAGAATAATCTCCCTTAGCTGCAGTACAGCTAGGATACCCTTCTGCCCACAAAAACGAGTCAACGCTGCGATTGAGGGTCAAACAAGAACTCAGCACTGGGATGCCCAGCCTGCTTTTTATTAAGGTTACATGCACACAGGGCACTCCCAGGGGGAGAGGGGGGGAAGCACAAAATCCCCCATCACACATTTAGATAGAGAGCACTGTCCTTTGACAGGCCACAATAGGATTACAGTACTTAAGATAACAAGTTTACAAGTTCATCTTATCAATTAGCAGTCTGGCTCCAGAGGTGATTAGACAATAGTTTCTAAAAGCTGAAAAAAAAGAGTTAACTCTTTATGAAATGAAACTTGTTACGGTTTTCTTGGAGCCCTTCTTAGGCGCTGGCTTGCTGGTTCAGGCATTGCTGCTGGGAAATAAGCTCTTCACAACAAAATAACTAATGCTTCTGTAACAGGTCCCTTTCAACATCAAAATCTAGATTCTCTGAGGCTGACTGTGTGGAGATTGAACGCTTAGTTTTAGCTAAGAGAGGATTCTCTGAGAGAGGGATTGATACTCTTGTTCAGGCCAGGAAGCCGGTCACTCGTTGCATCTATCATAGGGTGTGGAGGACTTACTTGTCCTGGTGTGAGAAGTATGGATATCCTTGGCACAAGGTTAAGTTATCCAGGATTCTGTCCTTTCTCCAGGGTGGACTGGAGAAGGGGCTTGCCGCCAGTTCTTTGAAGGGACCATTTTCGGCTTTATCTGTTCTGTTGCACAAGAGGCTCGCTGAGCTTCCTGATATTCAGTCTTTTGTTCAGGCTCTGTCTAGAGTAAGGCCTGTTTTTAGACAGTTCTCTCCTCCCTGGAGCTTGAACTTGGTTCTGAAGGTGTTGCAGAGAGTTTCGTTTGAACCTATGCACTCTCTTGACATTAAGTTACTTTCTTGGAAGGTTCTGTTTTTTTTGGCTATTGCATCGGCACGCAGAGTATCTGAGTTGGCGGCCTTGCAAAATGAGCCTCCGTATCTGTTTTTTCACGCTGATAAGGCTGTTCTTTGCACTGGTTTTGGATTTCTTCCCAAGATTTTTTACCCGTAACATCAATCAGGAAATAGTTGTTCATTCTTTGTGTCCTAACCCTTCTTCTCCTAAGGAGAGGTTACTTCATAATTTGGAGGTGGTTCGAGCTTTGAAGTTTTATCTTCAGGCTGCAAAGGACACTCTACATCTCTTATTGTGGTGTATTCAGGGAAGTGCAAGGGGCAGAAAGCCTCTTCAACTCTTTGTCCTTTTGATTGAGGAGCATGATTCGCTTGGCCTACGAGACAGCGGGACATAAGCCTCCTCAGAGGATCAAGGCTCATTCAACTAGGGCTGTGGCTTCTTCTTGGGCCTTCAAGAATGAGGCCTCTATGGAGCAGATTTGTAAGGCAGCTACCTGGTCTTCCTTACATACCTTTACAAAATTTTACAAATTTGATGTTTTTGCTTCAGCAGAGAGGTTTTACAGGCTGTGGTGCCCTCAGATTAGGGTCCGCCTCCATTTTTTTCATTCAGTGTCCTCTAGAGCTTGGGTATTTGTTCCTACAAGTAATGAATGAAGCCGTGGACTCTCCTCCCATTTAGATGGAAAAGAAATCAGGTAAGCATAATTTATCATTTTCCATTGTCGGGAGGAGAGTCCACGGCTCCTTCCCGTTGCTCCGGTGGGCGGACCGAAAATTAATATTATCCTTCTGGCACCATTTATACCCTGATATTTTTCCTACCGTTCCTTGTTCCCTCAGCAGAATGACTGGGGGATGAGGGAAGTGGAGGAGGTATTTAAGCCTTTGGCTGGGGTGTCTTTGCCTCCTCCTGGTGGCCAGGTTCTTAATTCTCACAAGTAATGAATGAAGCCGTGGAGTCTCCTCCCCACGATGGAATTGAAATTATCAGGTAAGCATAATTTATATTGTTTTTTTGCCTTCTGGGAGGAGACTGGCACTGAGGGGGTAGAAGACCCTGAGTCTGCATTCATTGTGGGGCTAGAACCCTGTGAAAGGGGTTAATAATGGCAGTGGCAGGCACTTTACATGTGGAGAGACTAGAAGTTTCACTCTTGAAGGGGTTGAACTTTATTTAGGCTTGAGACACTGGTGGCTTGGTTCCGGTACAGGAACTTAATACTTTAAGGCTATTTTTAAGGGTTTATTTCTTAACCGTCCCTGTAGCGGAGTCCTACAGGAAACTGTTCCATTTTAGCACTTCTCCTCCGGCTAATGCGCGATCTGAAACCGGTCATATGATTGGCCGTTCTCGGTTATTTGGTGCAGACACGGTGAATAGCAGTCGCACTTCTAGGTTGAAGAGCCCGGCAAGCGTATTGATAGCCGTTTTTTCAGAGAGGGGCAGGTAAGCACTGCAGTCTTAGACTGAGGTGTGGAGGTGTTTGCTAGGCAAGGAGCAGTTAAAAATAAAGATAAGCCTTTAGCAGTTAGAGTTGAGAGCAGGAGTCTGTTCTTCTAATAAGCAAACAGTCCTATTATCTTGTGTCCTAGCGGTTTGAAGATACTTTGTTGTCACCGCTTGTATTATTTAAAAGGAAAGTACTACATTTAAAAATATTTTTTTTGTTTTTGTTTAATTGGCCGTGTTTTTTTATTTCATAATGGATCAGGATCCTACTATGGACATATGTATCCTTTGCATGGATAGTCAAGTGTTGCCACCTATGCAATTTTGTTCCTCTTGTATAGAGAGAACTTTAAAAAATAAAGATAAACTTTTTGTGTCCGAGCCAATTGTCTGTCAGGAAGATGCTGTTAAGGATTTGCCACTTCTTTCTCCTCAACCGCCCCAAGCCTTTACTGTGTCACATGCAGTGCCCGGCGGTTCCTCTCAATCTCCTGGAGGAGTTTCTTTGCAAGCAGAAATTGCCACGGGTATCTTCTGAGATAGGAGGCATTAGCTGCAATTCCCATGCTTAAGGGAAGACGCAAGAGGAAATTTGAGGTATTAGGATGTAAGTCGACTGCTCCATTCTTAGCTACACAGATTGCCCTTTCTCACAAGTCTGAGGAGGAAGATACGTCTGTCTGAATCTGAGATTTCACCCTCAGAAGCTACAGTGTAAGTCCTTCAAGCTTAAATCTGAAGGATACAACTTCAACGTCAGATGAACACCTCCGTATACTGTTAAAGGGGGGTTTTGGCTTCCTTGGACGACTCTGATACCCCTTTTCGTGGTCAACCCTAAGAAATCTAGTAAACTTAATAAATACCTTTTGATGGAAGAACAGGGGCGGAGCTAGCCGTTGAGGGAGCAGGACATGTGTATTGGTAGCTCTGCCTAAGCACTTACTTAAAGCTTGACTAAAACCCTGATAAAATTAGCGAAAAGTTTAGTGTCCATTCTCTAGTCGCCTGTACTGATACCTGTGTGCAAGTGTAAGGTGGACAAGGGTTCAGGCGAGAAACTTTGCCCGCAATTTTCGTTTGGTCTGCCTGACCGGAGAGCCGCTGAAAGTTGCAGCAGGGAAGCTTGCCATCCGGAGGGTCGGGGCTCCGCTCTGGAGGCCTACAACCCCTACAATTTCCATTGCAACGGAGGCCTGCAGCTAAACAGAGGGCTTCAATATTATAAGACCTCACTAAAGTGTTCTGTACCGGCCGCCTGGCCTTGAGACACTCGGACCTACTTTGCCGCCACTGACCCTGTACCAAAGACAGCTGCAACCTGTACCCCGCTCCGGAAGATCGGGGATCCGCTCCGGAGCTCCTATCTGCTGGGTCAGGTGAAACCAAGGGAACACTAGTGACTTACCCTCTCCTATTAGCGGCCCTTGCGGCTGGAGCCCATAAAGTGAGGAGAGTCCCATCTGAGGTCTGCCAGCGGAGCCTTCCGGCTGTTTGGTAGCTGATCCAACTAAGGAGAGGAGGCGAACATCGCATCTTGGAGCTGCGGGGGGTTCCTGAGCTTGGGAGGCCGCTTTACACCTAAAAGCTGAGAGGTAGCTGAATCAGGCAGGGAAAAAGGCGCGAATAGCGGCCATCTTGCGCTCCTGCTCCAACCTTCCACAGAGAGCACCCAGATCGGGAGGCCTAAGCAACACGGTGCTATTGGAGCTCTGGATCCCCCGCTGTTTGGCCCTGCTCTTGCAGGGAGAGGCCAGGAGGCCTGATGACCCCAAGTGAGTGAGTACCTATAGTCTGTTATTGAGCCCTTTTGGCCGGGAGTGCCCCACGTGGCTTGGGTGTGCCAGCTGACTATATCATACTTGCCAGCCGGAGGCCCAGAGACTTACACACACAAAAATCTTAGGGGACACATTGGGCCGCTTAATTTCCTGCTGAAGCCTGGGGGTGTAGGGTGCAGGTCTCTGAGGAATTACACAGCTCCCTTTCTGAGGGATTTTGGGAGTCCTGCAGACGGAATTATTATAGTATCCGGTGAGGGGCCCCCTAGGACATTTGCGGTTTGCCCTTTGGTTCTGCACATAGGTTTGGGACCACATGTAACTAAGATTGCTACGCTGCTGACCCTATCTGGCTGAACTCAGTATATACAGTGCTCTGTGTGTCATATTAACTTTGGAGGGCCTTGGCTCTCTTATAGAACACACTGCTGGTTTGCACGTTCTGACTTGCGGCCCCATATGCATGTTTTAAAGCTGCTGTGCCAGCATAACTGTCTTTGAGCCCTTAGCTTAAAGTGTAGTGTTATTTTAACGCCTGCATGATAACATTTATTTCACTTACAGGTTTGCAGTAGGGTATCGCGTACAGTTGCTCTTGTGGTTTAACCTGTTACTTGCCCATTCTCAGATTTTATGATTGGTACCATTTCCTGACAAGCAGAACACGCATAGGGGTACAGCTCCTGGCTCTGAGCTTTTAGCTCTTGGGCACTGTGTATATTCAAGACATGGTCTAGCATTTCACTTAGTGCAGGGTGTGTGCTCCTTCTGACACAATATAATAACTTAGACATATTGGTTGTACTACTTGAAGTGTATTTGTACTAATAACAATTTCTTCCTCAGGTTCTCTTGCTGATTTAGCTTAAGCTTGTCACACACCCTTATGTATCACTGCTAGTTGAGAGAACACCGACCTAGTTCTGAATTTGGGTATTAAATTTCAGGCCTCACATTAGCCCAGTATATACCTAGGCCACGCTGTCAGGCTAGACCAGGCTTCATACGCATCCCCCTCTACACAATTTAACAATTCTTACCTAGCTTACACTTAAGTAGAATACTTTATACAGCTACGCCCCTACAAAGGCTAGTCTTAAATAACGCTATCTTGGTATTTTTTATTTGCACTTAGTTTACAGGGTGCACGTTCCGCATTAGCCCTGTACATATTCAGTCAGAATTATTACACACTCCCCACTGTACACCCTTAAGAACAATTAGGGTCAAGATTATATATAGGCAATTGCACGCTATAGAACCATATCTTGAGAGTCCTGTCAGGAGTTACATTGGATTGGTATTTACCGTATCTTTAGATTGTCTATCTGACCTTACTACTGTTTGTTTTTCCCTCACCTCTCCGCTCCCACTCGGCCTGTCCGGGTGGGTCACTTCCAATTTCCCTCCCCCTTCCTTCGGGTCGTATCCCCATCATCCCTGAGGTGAGGGACCAGGGTTGATTTATTGTTTGTAAGTGTTTGTATTTAAGTGTGAGTGCTATAATTTTTATGGTAATCAGCCCCGCTCTGCAGTACTTAGAGTAATGTTTAACTTTCCTATATGATATGACTCATTAACCACTTTTCTTTTCAGCAGAATTGTACAGCCCTTTACAAATCCATCTTGAGTCCACTGGGATTAGGGTGTTTTGTCTTTATATAGCCCTAACAACATGCCGCACTTGGGTAGGAAGCCTCTTAAATCAGCATCGAAATCTAAGAAGACAGTCTATGACCACTTCTCACAGCAATCTAAGGGCCCAGACATGGAACCCCAAGGAGAGCTGAGTGACCCTGACTCGCAAGATGAAGAGTCCCAATCTAGTGTCCAATCTGCGTCTGCCTCACAACACTACATCACCGAGAAATCTTTAAAGAAATTGCTAGCCTCACAGACTAATTCATCACGCAGGAAATTCAGCAAAGCTCAGCAGAGCTTAAAAAAGAGATCTCGGAGATTGGGGAGAGAGTAGATGCCCTAGAAAGGAAACAAGATGACATGGTGGTGGATCAATCTAATCTCTTAGCCTACTCAGAAAGTCTGGCTGACCAAATTTCTCAACTAGAACTTAAGGTGGCAGATGTAGAGGACAGATCCAGGTGCAATAACATCAGATTCCGCGGAATCTCGGAATCGGTAGCGCCATCCGACCTGCAAGACTTCTTGAGGGAACTGTTTCACTCATTGATTGGTAGCCCAGAGGGCTTGACCGCCACCATGGAGCGGGCACACAGGGCACTGCGCTCTAGAAACGTGGCTCAAGATAAACCGAGGGATGTAATAGTATGCTTTCATAGTTTTCTATATAAGGATAGGCTGATGCAGGCAGCCTTCAAGAAACCATCTCTGAGCGAGAAATTTAAAGATATCCAGCTCCTCCCTGACCTCTCGGCTTATACTCTACAACAGAGACGCCACTATCAATCTCTCACTATCACTCTGCGAATAAACAACATTAAGTACAGATGAGGATTCCCAACCACCCTCCCTATCCTAAGTGCGGGCTTCCGCTCCAGAGTGGACTGTCAATGACCACAGAGCCAAAAGGGCAAAACTACCTTAGCCCACAGCCATCTCTTAACTCCGGGGGCTAGCCCTCTTCAATCATTATATGGGACAAATGTTGCTACTAACTTATAGCCACCCGGTTGTTCTCTGTCTTTCAGGTTCACTGTTTTGTGTTTGCAATACCTGTTGAATGTGTTTTGTTCAAGTATGTTCTGCTGGTTATTATATTATTGTTCTCTAGCAAATTACTCAGTACACCTAGTTTATTTCTTAGTAATTATTTATCGCAGAGCGGGGCTGCTGTTGATGATGCTCTTAACTTTGTGTACCTTAGATTAATTTGCTCAACTGCTCCGCCCCCACATAGAAGTCCACTCTAGGACTCTTTGAGGTGGACTATTTCCACCACACTTCTGAGCACTCCTTTTAGTGCTCCTTCCCCCCCACCCCTCCCTCTTGTACTATTCCCTCTATCCTCCCCCTGACCCACAACACAGTCTAGATTCTTCATAGAGCTCTACACACCCACCCTTCCCATTGGCTATGTCCACTATTAGGCTTTTGACACATAATGTTAGAGGTCTTAACTCGCCTCATAAACGTAGCCTGTTACTTAGGACGTTGAAACACCATAACCCAGATGTGGTGTTCCTTCAGGAGACCCATTGGCTAGACAAGGAGCCTATTAGGCTCATCTGCAAGTCCTATACCCCTATTGAAACTGCCTCTTATACTAAAAAAGCCAGAGGGGTAGCGATATTGTTGCACAAGCGTCTGGCCTTTGAAAAAGTACAAGTAATTAGAGACCCCCGGGCAAGATATGTTATTCTTATCTGTAAAATAAATCATGTCACTTATACCCTAGTGTCCGTATATCTTCCGAATTCCAAGCAGCCACGATACCTTAAACACATTCTCCATGCCCTTTCTCAAGTGCAACAGGGGAGAGTCCTCATAGCGGGGGACTTTAACATGGTCTGGGACCGCTTATTAGACAGAAGACCCAGGTCTACAGATCTAACACCCTCCCCAGCTAAACAACTTTCACACAGATTCCGGCAAATAATGTCTGCCTCGGGCCTGTATGATATATGGAGAGCTCTACACCCCAGAGATCATGACTATACCCACTTCTCACACCCCCACAAGCTATACTCAAGGCTCGATTATATCTTCTCCACGGCTGACTCCCTTGATTTAGTTAAGAGGGCCAAAATTTCCCTCTGTGCCTGGTCTGATCATGACCTAGTCCAGGCAGACATAACTTCCACTAACACTACTCATATTAGACCCAAATGGAGATTGCCCCACCAGATCCTAGAGGACATACCCTTTAGAGAGGAACTCCGCAGAGATATCACCCACTTTATTCAAACTAATGACAATCTATCGGTCAGGGATGACACATTATGGGGTGCGGCTAAAGCCACAATCAAAGGTCTTCTTATCACTAAACAATCGCATCTTAGAAAGCAGGCAGGCCTCACCCTCTCACAAGCTCACATCAAATTGCGACAACTAGAAGCATGCAATAGAAGTACAGTCACAGCAGAGACCACATCTCAAATTATTGAGATTAAAGACCACATTTCTAGGATCGAACTGAGCAGAACCCAACTTAACCTCACCAAGCTTAAGCACTTATTTTACTATAAAGGTAATAAAGCCGATACCCTGCTGTAAAACAAGATTAGGAACAGGTTGGGGGCATCCCGGATTCATTCCATACGATCATCAGGATCTCTTCTCCAGATCCCGTCTCAGATAGGTGAGGCGTTTGCCGACTACTATGCCAAGCTCTATAATATAGCCACAGCTGAGTCTCCTGGGTCCTCTTCTCAGGAGGTTTTGGAGACTTACCTTAAGACCCTGTCGCTTCCCATGCTCGCCCCAGAACAACGAGATATCTTAAGCTCCCCCTTCTCTCTTCCAGAAGTTTTGAGAGTTATTAAGAACGTGAAGTCCTTCAAGTCCCCTGGCCCTGATGGCTACCTGGCTCATTTCTATAAGGCCTATGCCCAGGAACTTGCCCCGTTGCTGCTAAAGTTTTATAACTTGGCTAGAAAGTAGGGTTGCTTTAAGAGTGAATTTCTTGAAGCCAATATTGTCACCATCCTCAAGCCCGACAAGGACCCATTGCTTTGTGCGAGTTACAGGCCTATCTCTTTGATAAACACGGACATCAAGTTCTATTCAAAGATACTAGCCAATCGTCTCGCTTATTTTCTTCCTTCCCTTATTGACCCGGACCAGGTGGGATTTGTCCCCCTCCGAGAGGGCCCAGACAACACGAGGCGCCTCCTTAACATACTCACTTTTGCCTCACGACTTCGTAGGCCGCTCACGGTCATCTCTCTCGACGCCGAGAAGACGTTCGACCGGGTCAGATGGCAATATCTTTGGGCAGTCCTTAAGAGATTCCATTTTCCCCCCGACTTCATAGCGGCCATTCAGGCCCTCTACTCCACTCCTACTGCATCTGTGAGTGGTCTGGGCTTTCACTCCTCTCTCTTCCCCATCACAAATGGCACCAGACAGGGGTGCCCCCTCTCGCCGCTTTTGTTTGCCCTATCAATAGAACCCCTGGCTGAGCAGATCAGATCTGACCCTCAAATTAAAGGTGTCACCCTGTCGGGCACCTCGCACAAAATCGCACTTTTTGCTGACGATGTAACTCTCTTCTTGTCACATCCTGAGCAGGGGATTCCCAGACTCCTTGATATACTCACCACTTTCGGGGCCCGTTCTTACTACAAGTTAAATCTATCAAAAACGCAAGGGTTTACAAGTGCACAATTAGTCTCCCTCACTGAGACTTATAAGTTTAATTGGACTGAACATTCTGTTCTACACTTGGGTGTCAGGATCTCTAGTAGCCTTCCTCAAACAATCAAGGATAACTATCTTCCTCTCCTAACTTCTCTCTGCTCCCTGCGGAAGGACTGGAACCTCCAGCATGTATCCTGGCTGGGTAGGATCACGGCGTTGAAAATGTCTTTCCTCCCCAGGTTGACGTATCTATTCCGCTGCCTACCCATTAAAATACTGAGGCATTTGCTTCTTCAATTCCAGAGCGGGTTTACCAAATTCATCTGGAACGATAAACCTCCTAGAGTCGCACACAGAGTACTTCAACTCCCTAAATCCATGGGGGGCATAGCTTCTCCGTCAGTGGTACGGTATTACGAGGGTGCAATGCTTACCCATGTTTCCCAATGGGGGGTAAAGTTGTCGGATGCCAAATGGAAATCCATAGAACAGGCCTCGCTGCCCATTCAAATTGCCTTACAGGACCTAATCTGGACCCCGCCACATTGCCGAAGGGAGCTGGCCCTAACCAACCCTGTCGTCTGTGAATGCCTCGGCTTTTGGGATAGAATACGGCACCATCCTCATGTAGCCCCACACCCTTCCCCAGTCGCCTCCATTACGGGTCTTCTCTCTGGTCTACAAGACTCTCATCCCAATAAATGTGTCCAATTAGGAATTAATAGTATATCGGACCTTTGGTCCACGTCTCCCCGAGACTCTTTTAAACAACTATCCCAGATCAGTGTCGATGCCCAGGTCCCGTTGTATCTACCCTTTGAATACCAGAGGATCAAGAGTTTCCTTAGCAGTTGGGGTTTTAAACCCAGCCTAGATAGACCACTAACTCTATGGGAGTCCATCTGGGTCAGGGGAGATCGGTTATGTAGGCCTCTTTCTATCCATTATGTGCTGTTAGGCGGGTCACAGAGCCCGGAAACCCCTAACCATCTGTCCCGCTGGGAAATGCTGACGGGAAGGCACACTACCCCTGAGGAGTGGAAGCGAGCTTTCTCCCTGACCCAGAAAGCTATTCATTGCACAACGTTGTACGAAACCTATTTTAAACTTCTATCTCACTGGTACTATGTGCCTACTAGGTTAGCGAAAATATTCCCGAATGTGTCCCCCAATTGCTGGCGGAATTGTGGCCACAGGGGTAACGCTCTACACATATGGTGGGAGTGTCCCGTGATTTAGCCTCTATGGCAAAAGTGCTTTTCGGTGCTACAGGGTATTGGCATTAGGCTTCCCAGGCTGCTTGCTTCAGCCCTTCTTCACCTAAACCTACACTCTCTACCTAAAAATCATGCGTATATTTGCATCTACTTATTTATGACTATAAAATACTCTATTGCATGCTCCTGGAAAAAGGAACGGGCCCCAAGCTGGGCGGTGATCTGTCACAATATGGCCTACGTTTACACAATGGAAAAGGATATCTTTTACAAATTAAATAAATCTGACCTATTTGAGTTGATCTGGGCTGACTGGAAGGAGTCTCAAAACACTGACTGGAAACCCAACGCAACTGCCCAGGACACATAGCCCCCTGACTACACCTTCCCTATGTCTGTTACCTATTCAGCATACTTGTGACTTCATTTGGATGGCCCTCTCTCTCTTTTTATGCTTTCTCCCCTACCCCTCCCTCCCCTTACCTCCCCACCCCTTCCCTCCTTCCTTTCTCTCATTGAGGTTTTCTTTACTCTGTCATTATGACCCCCCCACATTCTCAGACTTCTCAGCCATGGATCAAGGCTTGACAAGTCGGTTATATACACATCATTCTGTAATAGATGAAAAAGTTTATTTTTATTCTGGACGCATCCATTTGCCTGTTATTTTTGCAAACTTTGTATTGCTGGTTTGGAGCTGCGTCTCCTCGGTTTATGTACATTTATCTTATTGTTTATCAATAAAAAAAATAAAAAATAAAAATACCTTTTGATGTTCCTTCCTCAGTAGAGGTGTTTCCCTGGCCAGACTGTGCTATGGAGATCATTTCACAGGAATGGGAGAGACCTGGGATTCCTTTTTCCCCGTCTTCTGTCTTTAAGAAAATGTTTCCTGTAGCTGATTACATTAAGGAGTCGTGGCAGACGGTGCCGAAAGTTGAAGGGGCCATTTCTACTCTGGAGATTAAGATAACTACTATTCCTATTGAGGATAGCTGCTCTTTTAAAGATCCAATGGATAAGATACTGGATGCTTATCTGATAAAGATGTATGTTCATCAGGGCCTCCAATGACAACCTACAATGTGTATTGCCACTGTGACAAGTGCGGCGGCCTATTGATTAGACGCATTGACTGAGTCTCTTCAGGCAAAGACTCCCTTGGAGGAGATTCAGGACAGGATTAAGGCTCTTTAAAGTGAATGTCAATTTTCCTGTTTACGAATCCTCCAAATGCTTTCTTTTATACATATTAGTTAAACTGCCATTTATTTATTTTTTAGAAAAATAAATTTTTCATTATATTATATATTAATCTTACAAATTTGATTCCGTTACGAACCCAAACTCTTCCCAGCCATTACTTCCTTCTCCCTGGTGTGACATATAGAGCGGTCCAACCCACTCTATACGTATACTTCAAGCGCGATCCTGTGTACACCTTCAATTGTACATGCGTTTCCAGCTGATTTCGTAGACTTGCTACATAGTATTTAATGAATGAATACTTTCATTGAATACTATTCATACATCAAGCGAAGCTGTATTTTACTGTTCTACGTCTATTTCTAGCTACGAAATCGGATTGTAATTATGAATACACATTTTTTTAAAATATTTTTATTGCACTTTACTGGGTATTTACTTTTAGAACAAATGTATCACTAACTTATTTTTATTTCTGCCGCTCAGTTGCTGATTATAAAAAAGACCTAATGTACCAACGTTATTATACTCAGAGCCCCTTATGTGTGTTTTTTTTTTATGAGAGCTTCTCCGATCTCTACTTTTACCTTTCTGTAGACGATCTAGGTACAAGTATGATTTTTCCTGTCACTCAAATAGCGAATGTGACGGATACCCCCGGCTACCCCGACTGGGTACCTCTGCCAAACGGGTCCTGCTTCCTCCCTGCCGATTGCAGCTATGTAGCTGGCAAGTGACCACAGCCTGTAGCCACCCCTGATGCCCGACAGCACCAGTACTCAGGGTCCCACCCTGTGGCAGACTCCAGTTACCAGACTAGGTAGCTCTGTCAGAGTGTCCTTCTTCTGCCTGGATTTTCCCGCCATTCCCGCCCCTCTAGACAACCCGGCACCTCCATAGGAGCCACAGTCTCACATAATCCCAATACATAGAGGTGGCAGTTTCGGGTGATCCCGGTGGAGCGGCGGCACTTCCAGGGTGTCATTTTAAATCTCTCGGTCCCCAGATGCCACAGTCCAAAAATCAGCATGATTCGTTACTGGGGACTGGAGTTACAGTCCGTTGAAGTTATGGGGTTAGGGGTGTCCAAAACCCCCAGTTCCAAAAGGAGTTCCCTCCCGGCAATTCCCCCACACCTTGTACTCCCCAGGGGCTACCAATCCCCAAAAGAGCGGAGCTCTGGGGCACATGGTTGCTGGAGCGAGCTGGGTTAAATTTAGCGGGTGTTCTGCTGTCCTGTGGCCGACCGGGAGTTCCAGAAGCCTGGCCAGCCTGAGAGGGGTTAGGCGGGTGTCTGTTGTAAGGCAGCCGACCGGGAGATCCAGGAGCCCGGCCAGCCTAGGAGGGTTTTCCTGGTCATACACCAACTTTTCTCTGAACACAAAAACAAGCCAACACAAAGCAAACAAACAGCTTCCAGAGATGGTGGTTGCTCTGAGGAGCCCAAAACCACTGAGAGACAACAGGGGTGAGGTTGTAGGGGGGTGGGGGGTAGCCTTAGCCGTCTGATATCCGTGACATCTCCCCTTTCCAGTTCGGCAGACCTGGCTAGACCCTTAACGGGTCAGCCTGGGGCTGTCCGACAGTGGCCCTCCACTTCTCGGTTGCTGAGAGAGGTTATCCCATCTCTCCTGAGCTTGGGGCATCCTGGGGGGTTTCTGCTGGCATTTATACCCTGCGCCCTGGGCGCAGGGATAGTCACAAAATGCAAAGTCCCAAACCAGTTTGCTAAGGCCGGCTCCCAAACAATTGCTGTTCCACAAGTTCCAGTGTCCTTAAGTTCCATGGCCAAACTGTTTCCCTCTGTGACACTCTGTTGAGTACTGTCTGACCCACCCACAAACAAAGCCAGTACCGGTTTCCCCGGCTGTATACCCACCCCAGACTGTTGGTGGAAGTGGCTCCTTGGTGGGGCAGGCAAAACTCGGGTGCCCAAACTTGTGGCACCAACTGCATGAGCGGTTACCCCCCTGGCCTGCCCCCTGTGAGATATACTCCAGGACAAGAAAAGGGTATAGACCCTGCCAAGCTACTGAGGGGAGAGACCGTCTGTCTCCTCTCCCGAGAAGGAGATCTACTGCTGGGTTGGGAGGTCTGCTACCTCCGCTCCATGGGAAACTGTGCTGCCGCTGGGGAGAGAGACCGACTGTCTCCTCACCCAGAAAGGGATTCGGCCACTGGGGAGAGATATCAATACCCGTCTCTCCCTGCAAGGGCTTCTCTGTAAGGGGAGGGAGGACGACTACCTCCACTCCCAGGGGATGGCTCTGCCGCTGGGGAGAGAGACTGACTGTCTCCTCTCCCAGCTCCTGGCTCTGAAGCTGGGGAGAGAGACCGACTGTCTCCTCTCCCAGCTCCTGGCTCTGCCGCTGGGGAGAGAGACCGACTGTCTCCTCTCCCGGAAAGCAGTACTGTTTACGGGGAGGGAGGAAGACTACCTCCGCTCACAGGGGATGGCTTTGCCGCTGGGGAGAGAGTCCGACTGTCTTCTCTCCCGGCTCCTGGCTCTGCCGCTGGGGAGGGAGACCGACTGTCTCCTCTCCCAGGAAGGGGTTCGGCCGCTGGGGAAAGATATCGATACCCGTCTCTCCCTGCAAGGGCTTCTCTGTAAGGGGAGGGGGGACGACTACCTCTGCTCCCAGGGGATGGCTCTGCAGCTGGGGAGGGAGACCGACTGTCTTCTCTCCCAGCTCCTGGCTCTGCCGCTGGGGAGGGAGACCGACTGTCTCCTCTCCCAGGAAGGGGTTCGGCCGCTGGGGAGAGATATCGATACCCATCTCTCCCTGCAAGGGCTTCTCTGTAAGGGGAGGGGGGATGACTACCTCCGCTCCCAGGGGATGGCTCTGCCGCTGGGGAGAGAGATGCTGGGGAGAGTTATCAACATCCATCTCTCCCTTGTCCAAGTCTATAATCTCAGAGCCAGACTGCTGATCAGGATCCAGGAGCCCTGGTTCCCTTTCTCTTTGCTGCTACTCCTCCACAGTCAAACTCTATGAATCCCAGAGGGCTGCACCCCAGATCTGTATGACCCTGGCACGCTGCTTAGCGAGATCCAGCAGCCTCTTGTATTCCTTGACCAGTGCCTCTTCCTGGTCAATTATAAAATCCAGATCGTCCAGCAGCCAGGTCTCCTCCAAGAGATCCAGCAGTTCCTCTTGGAGCCAAGAGATATCCTCTAGACCGTGGTCTGTCTCGCTCCCAAACTGGGGGTCCTCTGTCCTTTTTGTAAACAACAATCCAGGGCCGCCGAAGCCAAAGCCCTCTGTGGGGGATCCTTCCTCCAGCCATGGCTGCGCTTGCATAGCGAGCCATTGGAGGGCTCGATAGCCGTCATCCACCCACATCTCTTGCTGGATCAGTCTATGTAGAACAGCTAGCCATTCCTTCTTTGGCTGTTCTCCCAGGAAAGGCAGCCTCACGGTCCACCGTACCCGGAATCTTGTGTCATTCGTGGGGAGGACCTTTCCATTTTCCTGCTCCTGTTGCAGAGCCTCCCACCAAAGGTCTCGGAGGGCAAGGTTCCTCCATGTCAGAACGTCCTGTTCCGAACAAGGATCCTTTGTTTCAGTCAGCATCTTTTGTACTCTCCCTAGGAACTCTGCCTCCATATTTACCGGCTACTGTGGTACGTCTCCTCTGTCAGCAGGAACCTTGTAAAAGAAGCAGATCCCACCACTGCCAGCCAATGTGACGGATACCCCCGGCTACCCCGACTGGGTACCTCCGCCAAACAGGTCCTGCTTCCTCCCTGCCGATTGTAGCTATGTAGCTGGCAAGTGACCACAGCCTGTAGCCACCCCTGATGCCCGACAGCACCAGTACTCAGGGTCCCACCCTGTGGCAGACTCCAGCTACCAGACTAGGTAGCTCTGTCAGAGTGTCCTTCTTCTGCCTGGAACAGGCTGCTATGTAGCCCAGGAAAAGTGATTTTAGCTGGAGCAAACCCAAATAACTAGACAGCCTAGCATTCAGGTTTAACAGGAACTGATTTTATTGAAAACACACACTCCTTTTATACAGTCAGCTCATCTTGATAAGACCCTGGACAATCCCACTATTTTCCCGCCATTCCTGCCCCTCTAGACAGCCCGGCACCTCCATAGGAGCCACAGTCTCACATAACCCCAATACATAGAGGTGGTGGTTTCGGGTGATCCCGGTGGAGCGGCAGCACTTCCAGGGTGTCATTTTAAATATTTTTTCTTCGTTACTGGGGACCGGAGTTACAGTCCGTTGAAGTTTTGGGGTTAAGGGTGTCCAAAACCCCCAGTTCCAAAAGGAGCTCCCCTCCGGCAATTCCCCCACCCCTTGTACTCCCCAGGGGCTACTAATCCCCAAAAGAGCGGAGCTCTGGGGCACATGGTTGCTGGAGCGAGCTGGGTTAAATTTAGCGGGTGTTCTGCTGTCCTGTGGCCGACCGGGAGTTCCAGGAGCCTGGCCAGCCTGAGAGGGGTTAGGCGGGTGTCCGTTGTAAGGCAGCCGACCGGGAGTTCCAGGAGCCCGGCCAGCCTAGGAGGGTTTTCCTGGTCATACACCAAGTTTTCTCTGAACACAAAAACAAGCCAACACAAAGCAAACAAACAGCTTCCAGAGATGGTGGTTGCTCTGAGGAGCCCAAAACCACTGAGAAACAACAGGGCTGAGGATGTAGGGGGGGTGGGGGCTAGCCTTAGCCGTCTGATATCCGTGACAGCGAAGATGGCAGGTGGAGGAATCGTTGTGCAATATAACTGATAAAAATTTTAATTTTGGCGTAAATATAGTGGTCTAAGAAAAATTATGAATTAAACTACAACTTATTTTTTATGCACATTAGTGTGGCGTTCTCTGGGGGTGGTGTCTTTACATTCACTTTAAGTTAGCCAATTCCTTTATACCTGTCGCTTCATTGCAGGTTGTTAAGCTGGGCACCAAAATATCTGTTTTCGCAGTATTAGCGCGCAGAGCATTATGGCAGAAATCTTGGTCAGCGGATGTTTCATCTAATTCCAAGCTTTTGGCGATTCCTTACAAGGGTAAGACCTTGTTTGGACCTGGTCTGGCAGAAATTATTTCCGATATCACAGGTGGTAACGGTTCTTTTCTGCTGCAGGATAAGAATAGACCGAAAGGACGTTGGAGTAATTTCTTTTACAAGATATGACGAGTCCACGGATTTCATCCTTATGGGATATCGCCTCCTGGTCAGCAGGAGGAGGCAAAGAGCTCCACAGCAGAGCTGTATATATAGCCCCTCCCTTCCCTCCCCCTCCAGTAATTCTCTTTGTCTATGTTGGTGATAGGAAGCGGTAAAGTGAGGTGTTAGTTTAGAATTCTTCAATATATGACTACCATGGACTTAAAGGATGCATATCTTCACATTCCTATCCACAGAGATCATCACCAGTTTCTAAGGTTTGCCTTCTTGGACAAACATTTTCAGTTTGTGGCTCTTCCCTTCGGGTTGGCCACGGCACCCAGGATCTTCACGAAGGTTCTAGGGTCTTTGCTAGTGGCGCCTTATCTGGATGATATTCTCATCCAGGCGTCGTCTTACCAACTGACAAAGTCTCATACCGACATGGTTCTGTCCTTCCTAAGGACTCATGGGTAGAAGGTGAATCTAGAAAAGAGTTCACTAATTCCACAGACAAGGGTTCCTTTTCTGGGAACTCTAATAGACTCTGTATCCATGAAAATCTTTTTGACGGAAGTCAGAAAGTTAAAGATTCTGAATACAGGCCAAACCCTTCAGTCCAATCCTCGGCCATCAGTGGCTCAGTGCATAGAAGTAATTGGATTGATGGTGGCGGCAATGGACATCATTCCGTTTGCTCTGTTTCATCTCAGACCTCTACAACTGAGCATGCTCAGACAGTGGAATGGAGATTATGCAGATTTGTCTCCTCAGATAGATCTGGATCAGGAGACAAGAGACTCTCTTCTTTGGTGGTTGTCGCCGGATCATCTGTCCCAAGGGACGTGCTTCCGCAGACCTTCATGGGAGATGGTGACAACGGACGCCAGTCTACTAGGATGGGGTGAAGTCTGGAATTCCCTGAAGGCTCAGGATGTGTGGACTCGGTCGGAGTCTCTACTTCCAATCAATATCCTAGAGTTGAGGGCAATATTCAATGCTGTTCAGGCTTGGCCTCAGTTGGCTTCAGCAAAGTTCATCCGATTTCAGTCGGACAACATCACGACTGTGGCTTACATCAATCATCAGGGAGGAACAAGGAGTTCCTTGGCGATGACAGAAGTATCCAAGATAATTCGGTGGGCGGAGGCTCACTCTTGTTATATCTGTCAGCAATCTACATCCCAGAAGTAGACAACTGGGAGATGGATTTTTTGAGCAGACAGACGTTTCATCCGGGGGAGTGGGAACTCCACTCGGAGGTCTTTGCCACCCTGATTCTCAGATGGGGCAGGCCGGAGCTGGATCTTATGGCGTCTCGTCAGAATGCCAAGCTCCCGAGATACGGATCCAGGTCCAGGGATCCTCAGGCCGAACTGATAGATGTCTCATTCAGGGACCCTTCAATCATCTGAATCTAATTTCTGTGCAACTGACTGCTTGGAGATTGAACGCTTGATTTTATCTAAGCAGGGGTTCTCTGATGCAGTCATTGATACCTTGATTCAGGCATGCAAGCCTGTTACTAGAAAGATTTACCATAAGATATGGTGTAAATATCTTTATTGGTGTGAATCCAAGGGCTACTCATGGAGTAGGGTTAGGATTCCCAGGATTTTATCTGTTCTCCAAGATGGATTGGAGAAAGGGTTGTCAGCAAGTTCCTTAAAGGGAACGATTTCTGCTTTGTCTATTTTGCTTCACAAGCGTCTAGCAGATGTTCCAGACGTTCAATCTTTTTGTCAGGCCCTATCTAGAATCCGGGCCTGTGTTTAGACCAATTGCTCCTCCTTGGAGTTGGAATTTAGTTCTTAGTGTTCTTCAAGGGGTTCCGTTTGAACCCATGCATTCCATAGATATTGTTATTATCTTGGAAAGTTTTATTTTGGTTGCTATTTCTTCTGCTCGGAGAGTTTCTGAGCTTTCGGCTTTACAATGTGATTCTCATCTTATTTTCCATGCTGATAAGCTGGTGTTGCGTACCAAACCTGTTTTTCTTCCTAAGGTCGTTTCTAACAAGAATATTAATCAGGAAATTGTTGTTCCTTCCCTGTGTCCTAACCCTTCTTCTAAGAAGGAACGTCTGTTACATAACTTAGACGTAGTCCGTGCCTTGAAGTTCTACTTGCAGGCGACTAAGGATTTTCGTCAAACATCTTCATTATTTGTTGTTTTTGCTGGGAAACGTAGGGGTCAGAAAGCTACCTCTCTTTCTTTTTGGCTGAAGAGTGTCATCCGTCTTGCATATGAGACTGCTAGACAGCAGCATCCAGAACGAATTACGGCTCATTCTACTAGGGCTGTGGCTTCCTCATGGCCATTTAAAAATGATGCTTCTGTTGATCAAATTTGCAAGGCTGCAACTTGGTCGTCTCTTCATACTTTTTCCAAATTTTCCAAATTTTATACTTTTGCTTCATCTGAGGCTGTTTTTGGGAGAAAGGTTCTTCAAGCAGTGGTGCCTTCCGTTTAGGTTCCTGTCTTGTCCCTCCCTTTCATCCGTGGCCTATAGCTTTGGTATTGTATCCCATAAGTAAGGATGAAATCAGTGGACTCATCATATCTTGTAAAAGAAAAGGAAATTTATGCTTACCTGATAAATTTGTTTTTTTTACGATATGACGAGTCCACGGCCCACCCTGTTATTTTTTCTAGGGACAGGTTTTTATTTTTGTTAAACTTCAGTCACTTCTGCTCCTTGGCCTTTCCTTTCTCTTCCTAACTTCGGTCGAATGACTGGAGGGGGAAGGAAGGGAGGGGCTATATATACAGCTCTGCTGTGGAGCTCTTTGTCTCCTCCTGCTGACCAGGTGGCGATATCCCATAAGTAAGGATGAAATCCGTGGACTCGTCATATCGTAAAAGAAACAAATTTATCAGGTAAGCATAAATTTCCTTTTTGTTCCTTTTCGTAACTTCAAGCAGGAACAGTCCAAACCTTCCTGGAAGCCCAGTCAGTCTTGGAACAAGGGGAAGCAATTAAAGAAACCCACATCTGACTCTAAATCACCCTGGTGGGGGCAGACTTTCTCATTTTTCTCGAGCTTGGATACGAGATGTCCCAGATCCCCTGGGCTGTGGACATAGTATCTCAGGGTTACAAGTTGGAATTCAAGACCTTTCCTCCCAGGGGCAGGTTCCACCTCTCAAGATTATCTGCAAACCAGATAAAGAGAGAGGTGTTCTTTAAATGTGTACAGGATTTTTCCTCCCTTGGGGTGATAGTTCCAGTCCCTATACAGGAACAAGGTCTAGGCTTCCATTCCAATCTGTTCGTGGTTCCCAAAAAAGAGGGAACTATTCAACCTATTATAGACCTAAAGTGTCTAAACAAGACAGAGTACCGTCCTTCAAGATGGAAACTATATGTTCCATTCTTCCCTTGATCCAAGAGGGTCAGGTCAGTTCATGTCAACCGTAGACCTGAAGGATGCGTATCTTCACGTTCCCATTCACAGGGATCATCACAAATTTCTGAGATTTGCCTTTCTGGATTAACACTTTCAGTTTGTGGCACTTCCGTTGGGTCTTGCCACAGCTCACAGAATTTTCTCAAAGGTTCTGAGGGCTTTCCTGGCAGTGATCCAATCTTGGGGAATCGCAGTGGCGCCCTACCTGGACAACATATTGGTTCAGGCGCCATCTTTTCAACAAGCAAGATCTCACACAGAGATCTTGTTGTCTTCTCTTCGTTCCCACGGACGGAAAGTGAATCTGGTAAAGAGTTTCCTTGTTCCAGCTACAAGGATAATTTTCTTAGGGACCTTTTTTTTTATATTCTATTTATTGAATTATTTTCCAATATTACAGCGTAAAAAAACAAAATTTGCAACATCTAATATTATACAATATACCACTAGTATCGAAAACATATACTTTTCCCAAATGAAAGAAGAAAGAGAGAGAGAAAATAAAATGAACCTTCCATACTCTTCCTCCAATCTATCCCCAATCTCCCCCATCCCTCTCGCTGTGGACCGCACCATCAGGGACCATAATAGATTCCCTATTGATGAAGATTTTTCTGACAGAGATCAGAAGAGCCAAAATTCTTTCCTCTTTCCTCCTGCCTATCTCTACAGTCTACTGTTCGACCATCAGTGGCTCAATATATGGAAGTAATCAGTCTCCATGGACATCATTCTCTTTGCTCGATTCCATTTGAGAGCTCTGCAGTTGTGCATGCTCAGCCAATGGTACGGGGATTTGGATTTGGATCAGTCGATTGGATCAGACTCTCTCCCGTGGTGGCTTTCTTAGGACCATCTGTCTCAGGGCACTTGCTTCTGGAGACCTTCCTGGGTGATTGTGACCACGGATGCCAGCCTGCTAGGCTGGGGAGCAGTCTGGGACTCCTTAAAGGTGCAGGTATTATGGTCTCAGGAGGAGTCTGCTCTTCTCATAAACATCTTGGAGTTGACAATACTCTGATGGCTTGGCCTCAGCTGTCCTTAGCCCGGTTTATCAGGTTACAATCGGACAACATAACCTCAGTGGCTTACATCAACCACCAGGGAGGAACTCGGAGCTCCTTAGCCATGAAGGAAGTGGCTCGGATTATTCAGTGGGTGGAGACCCACAATTGTTGCCCATCTGACATCCACATCCCAGGAGTGGACAACTGGGAAGCGGATTTCTTGAGCAGACAGACTTTTCATCCCGGAGAGTGGGAACTCCATCCGGAGGTGTTCTCAAGCTTAACCCTCAAATGGGGGATTCCGGAGTTGGATCTGATGGCGTCTCTGCAAAATGCCAGGCTTCCAAGGTACGGTTCAAGGTCAAGGGATTCACAGGCCGTTCTGATAGATGCTCTGGTGGTCCCTTGGGATTTCAGGCTGGCATACCTGTTTCCTCAGTTTGCTCTCCTTCCACGAGTCATTGCTTGCATCAAACAGGAGAGAGGGTCAATGATTCTAATAGCGTCTATGTAGCCTCGCAGAATTTGGTATGCAGATCTAGTGGAGATGTCGTCTCTACCACCTTGGAGCCTGCCTCTGAGAAAGGACCTTCTATTTCAGGGTCCCTTCCTTCGTCCAAATCTCGTGTCTCTGAAGCTGACTGCTTGGAGATTGAACGCTTAGTTCTGTCTAGGTGTGTTTTTTCGTAATCAGTCATTTGAGACCTTGATTCAGGTTTTCAAGCCTGTTACTAGGAAAATCTATCATAACATATGAAGTAAATATCTTTACTGGTTTGAATCCAAGGGCTTCTCTTAGAGTAAGGTCAGGATTCCTAGAATTTTGTCGTTTCTCCAGGAAGGTCTGGAGAAAGGCTTGTCAGTTAGTACCCTAAAGGGTCAGATTTCGGCGTTATCTGTTTTGCTTTGTAAGCGTTTGGTGGACGTACCAGATGTGCAATCCTTTTGTCAGGCCTTGGCAAGAATCAGACCTGTGTTTCAGTCTGTTGCTCCTCCTTGGAGCCTTAATTTTGTTAAGATTTTGCAGCGGCCTCTGTTTGAGCCAAGGCATGCCATAGTCTTTTAGCTATCTCTTCTGCTCGTAGAGTTTCGGGAACGCTCTGCCTTGCTTGATTCGCCTTATCTTTTATGCTGATAAGGCGGTTCTTCGTACTAAGTTCGGTTTTCTTCCTAAAGTTGTTTCAAATAGAAATATTAATCAGGAAATTGTTGTTCCTTCTCTGTCCCAATCCTTCTTCTCATAAGGAACGCTTGTTGCACAACTTGGATGTTGTGCATGCTCTTAAATTTTATCTGCATGCGATTAAGGATTTTCGTCAGTCTTCTGCTCTGTTTGTTTTTCTGGGAAACGTAAAGGTCAGAAATCTATTGCTACTTCCCTTTCCCTCTGGTTGAGAAGTATAATTCTTTTGGCTTATGAGACTGCTGGACAGCAGCCTCCTGAGAGAATTACGGCTCATTCCATTAGGGCTGTCTCTTCTTCTTGGGCCTTCAAAAATTAAGCTTTCGTGGAACAAATCTGCAAGGCTGCTACTTGGTCTTCCTTGCATACTTTTTCTAAATGTGATACTTTTGCCTCCGCTGAGGCTTCTTTTGGGAGAAAGGTTCTTCAAGCAGTGGTGTCTTCTGTTTAGGTTACCTGTCTTGTCCCTCCCTAATCATCTGTGTCCTCTAGCTTGAGTATTGATTCCCAATAGTAATTGATGATGCCTCACCATATCTTAGGAAAGAAAACAAAATTTATGCTTACCTGATAAATTTCTTTCCAGAGATGGTGAGTCCACGGCCTGCCCTTTATTTTAAACCAGTTATTTTTGTATAAACCTCAGACACCTCTGCACCTTGTTACTCTTTCTCCATTTACCTTTGGTCGAATGACTGGGGTTTGTGGGTAGGGGAGTGATACTTAACAGTTTGACTGTGGTGCTATTTGCTGCCTCCTGCTGGCCAGGAGTGATATTCCCAACAGTAATTGATGATGCCGTGGACTCACCATATCCGAAAATAAAGAAATTTATCAGGTAAGTATAAATTTTGTTTTTAATTCTCTTATGTAACATTTGAATGGTGATTTATTAGATTGTGAGAGCTCAACAGGTTTGTTCAAACTCTAGGGGCCTAAAGGACATTTAGGGGCATATGTACAGTTGCCTGTGTGTTGTAGAAGGCCTTTTTATATTCTATAATAGATGCACACAATTTTTTTTCTTCTTAAAAAGATATGACACGTTGCTCCTTTCTTTCATGTAATTGACAAGAGTCCATGAGCTAGTGATGTATGGGATATACATTCCTACCAGGAGGGGCAAAGTTTCCCAAACCTTAACATGCCTATAAATACACCCCTCACCACACCCACAATTCAGTTTTACAAACTTTGCCTCCCATGGAGGTGGTGAAGTAAGTTTGACCTAGATTTCTACGTTGATATGCGCTTCGCAGCAGGCTGAAGCCTGGTTTTCCTCTCAGAGTGCAGTGAATGTCAGAGGGATGTGAAGGGAGTATTGCCTATTGAATACCATGGTCTTCCTCTAGGGGATCTATTTCATAGGTTCTCTGTTATCGGTCGTAGAGATTTCTTCTCCTACCTCCCTTTTCAGATCGACGATATACTCTTATATACCATTACCTCTACTGATTCTCGTTTCAGTACTGGTTTGGCTATCTACTTTATGTAGATGAGTGTCTTTGGGTAAGTAAGTCTTATTTTTATTTATAACACTCTTAGCTATGGTTTGGCACTTTATATGTAAAGTTCTAAATATATGTTTTATACTATATTTGCCATGATTCAGGTCAATCAGTTTATTTTCCTTCTTTCAGACTGTCAGTTTCATTTTTTGGGAAAATGCATATGAATAAATATTTTTCTTACCTAAAATTTTCATTGAAATTTTTCCTCTAAATTGCGGGCTGTTAGGCTCGCGGATGCAAAAAATGCTAGAATATATTGCGTCATTTTTGGCGCAAGACTTTTTTGGCACGTGATTGACGTTTGTCTGATGTTAACGTCGTTTCCGGCGTCGTAATTGACGCCGGAAGTTTTCACGTAGTTGCGTCATTTTTGACTCTCGTGTTTTTTTACAGACGTTTTTGGCGCCAAAAAATATGTGGGCGTCATACTTGGCGCCAGTTTTTTTACATTATTTAAGTCTCACTTTTTAGTTGCTTCTGGTTTCTGGAGGCTTGTTCTGTTTGCATTTTTTCCCATTCCTGAAACTGTCATTTAAGGAATTTGATAATTTTGCTTTATATGTTGTTTTTTCTATTACATATTGCAAGATGTCACAACCTGACCCTTGTTCAGAATCTACTTCTGGAAAGACGCTGCCTGATGTCGGTTCTACCAAAGCTAAGTGCATTTGTTGTAAACTTATGCTAACTGTTCCTCCGGCTGTAGTTTGTGTTAGTTGTCATGATAAACTATCAAACGCAGATAATATTTCCATTAGTAATAATTCATTATCTGTTGTTGCTCCGTTAACATCTAATGTTCAGGATGTTCCTATTAATGTAAAAGAATTTGTTTCTAATTCTATTCGGAAGGCTCTGTCTGTTATACCTCCTTCTAGTAAACGTAAAAGGTCTTTTAAAACTTCTCATAAATCAGATGAATTTTTAAATGACCGCCATCATTCTGACTTATCTATCTCTGATGAGGATCTTTCTGGTTCAGAAGATTCTGCCTCAGATATTGACACTGATAAATCTTCATATTTGTTTAAGATGGAGTTTATTCATTCTTTTCTGAAAGAAGTGTTGATTGCATTAGATATGGAGGAGTCTAGTCCTCTTGATGTTAAAACTAGTAAGCGTTTAAATTCGTTTTTTAAACCTCATGTAGTTATTCCAGAAGTTTTTCCAGTTCCTGATGCTATTTCAGATGTAATTTCTAGGGAATGGAATAGTCTGGGTACTTCATTTACTCCTTCTCAAAGGTTTAAGAAATTGTACCCTTTGTCGTCTGATAGATTAGAGTTTTGGGAGAAAATCCCCAAAGTTGATGGGGCTATTTCTACTCTTGCTAAACGTACTACTATTCCTACGGCAGATAGTACTTCTTTTAAGGATCCTTTAGATAGGAAGCTTGAATCATTTCTAAGGAAGGCTTATTTATGTTCAGGTAATCTTCTTAGGCCTGCTATTTCTTTGGCTGATGTTGCTGCAGCTTCCACTTTCTGGTTCGAGGCTTTAGCACAACAAGTGTCGGACCATGATGCTTATAGCATTGTTAAACTTCTTCAACATGCTAATAACTTTGTTTGTGATGCCATTTTTGATATCATTAGGATTGATGTCAGGTATATGTCTTTAGCTATTTTAGCTAGAAGAGCTTTATGGCTTAAATCTTGGAATGCAGATATGACTTCTAAGTCAACGTTGCTTTCTCTTTCTTTCCAAGGTAATAAGTTATTTGGTTCTCAGTTGGATTCTATAATTTCAACTGTCACTGGGGGGAATGGAGCTTTTTTGCCTCAGGATAAAAAATCTAAGGGTAAATATAGGGCTGCTAATCGTTTTCGTTCCTTTCGTCAGAATAAGGAACAGAAGCCTGACCTTCCCCTAAAGGAACGGTCTCCGTTTGGAAACCTTCTCCAGTCTGGAATAAATCCAAGCCTTTTAGGAAATCAAAACCAGCTCCCAAGTCCGCATGAAGGTGCGGCCCTCATTCCAGCACAGCTGGTAGGGGGCAGGTTATGATTTTTCAAAGATGTTTGGATCAGTTCGATTCAAAATCATTGGATTCAGAACATTGTTTCTCAAGGGTACAGAATAGGTTTCAAGATAAGACCGCCTGTGAGAAGATTCTTTCTCTCACGCATTCCAGTAAACCCAGTAAAGGCTCAGGCTTTTCTGAAATGTGTTTCAGACCTGGAGTCAGCTGGGGTAATTGTGCCAGTTCCAGATCTGGAACGGGGTCTGGGGTTTTATTCAAATCTGTTCATTGTACAGAAGAAAGAGAATTCTTTCAGACCAGTTCTGGATCTAAAAATATTAAATCGTTCTGTAAGGATACCAACATTCAAAATGGTGACTATAAGGACTATTCTGCCTTTTGTTCAGCAAGGGCATTATATGTCCACAATAGACTTACAGGATGCATATCTTCATATTCCTATTCATCCGGTTCACTATCAGTTCCTGAGATTCTCTTTTCTAGACAAGCATTACCAATTTGTTGCTCTTCCTTTTGGCCTAGCAACAGCTCCAAGGATCTTTTCAAAGGTTCTCGGTGCCCTTCTCTCTGTAATCAGAGAGCAGGGTATTGCGGTATTTCCTTATTTGGACGATATCTTGGTACTTGCTCAGTCTTTACATTCTGCAGAATCTCACACATATCAACTCATGTTGTTTCTTCAAAGACATGGTTGGAGGATCAATTTACCAAAGAGTTCCTTGATTCTTCAGACAAGGGTAACCTTTTTGGGTTTCCAAATAGATTCAGTATCCATGACTTTGTCTCTAACAGACAAGAGACGTCTGAAATTGGTTTCAGCTTGTCGAAACCTTCAGTCTCAATCATTCCCTTCGGTAGCTTTGTGCACGGAAATTTTAGGTTTCATGACTGCAGCATCGGACGCGATCCCCTTTGCTCGTTTTCACATGAGACCTCTCCAGCTTTGTATGCTGAACCAATGGTGCAGGGATTATACAAATATATCACAATTAATATCCTTAAATCCCAATGTTCGTTTTTCTCTGACTTGGTGGTTGGATCACCATCGTTTAGTTCAAGGGGCCTCATTTGTTCGTCCAACCTGGGCTGTGATCACAACAGATGCATGTCTTTCAGGTTGGGGAGCTGTATGGGGATCTCTGACAGGGCAGGGGGTTTGGGAATCTCAGGAGGCGAGATTACCAATCAACATTTTGGAACTCCATGCGATTTTCAGAGCTCTTCAGTTCTGGCCTCTTCTGAAGAGAGAATCGTTTATTTGTCAGATAGACAATGTCACAACTGTGGCGTATGTCAATCATCAAAGTGGGACTCACAGTCCTCAGGTTATGAAAGAAGTATCTTGGATACTTGTATGGGCGGAATCCAGCTCCTGTCTAATCTCTGCGGTTCACATCCCAGGTATAGACAATTGGGAAGCGGATTATCTCAGTCGCCAGACGTTACATCTGGGCGAATGGTCTCTTCATCCAGAGGTATTTCTTCAGATTGTTTAGATATGGGGACTTCCAGAAATAGATCTGATGGCTTCTCATCTAAACAAGAAACTTCCCAGGTATCTGTCCAGATCCAGGGATCCTCAGGCGGAAGCGGTGGATGCGTTGTCACTTCCTTGGAATTATCAACCGGCTTATATTTTTCCGCCTCTAGTTCTTCTTCCAAAAGTGATTTCCAAAATCATAATGGAATGTTCGTTTGTGCTGCTGGTGGCTCCAGCATGGCAACACAGGTTTTGGTATGCGGACCTTGTTCGGATGGCCAGTTGCCAACCTTGGACACTTCCGTTAAGGCCAGATCTTCTATCTCAAGGCCCATTTTTCCATCTGGATCTCAAATCATTAAATTTGAAGGTATGGAAATTGAACGCTTAATATTTAGTTATAGAGGTTTCTCTGATTCAGTGATTAATACTATGTTACAGGCTCGTAAATCTGTGTCTAGAAAGATTTATTACAGAGTTTGGAAGACTTACATTTCTTGGTGTTCTTCTCACAAATTCTCTTGGCATTCTTTTAGAATTCCTAGAATTTTACAGTTTCTTCAGGATGGTTTGGATAAGGGTTTGTCTGCAAGTTCCTTGAAAGGACAAATCTCTGCTCTTTCTGTTCTGTTTCACAGAAAAATTGCTAATCTTCCTGATATTCATTGTTTTGTACAGGCTTTAGTTCGTATCAAGCCTGTCATTAAGTCAATCTCTCCTCCTTGGAGTCTTAATTTGGTTTTGAGGGCTTTACAGGCTCCTCTGTTTGAGCCTATGCATTCTCTGGACATTAAATTACTTTCTTGGAAAGTCTTGTTCCTTTTGGCCATCTCTTCTGCTAGAAGAGTTTCTGAGTTATCTGCTCTTTCTTGTGAGTCTCCTTTTCTGATTTTTCATCAGGATAAGGCGGTTTTGCGGACTTCATTTAAATTTTTAACTAAGGTTGTGAATTCTAGCAACATTAGTAGATAAATTGTTGTCCCTTCATTGTGTCCTAATCCTAAGAATTCTATAGAGAGATCTTTACATTCTTTGGATGTAGTAAGAGCTTTGAAATATTATGTTGAAGCTACTAAAGATTTCAGAAAGACTTCTAGTCTAATTGTTATCTTTTCTGGTTCTAGGAAAGGTCAGAAGGCTTCTGCCATTTCTTTGGCGTCTGGGTTAAAGCTTTTGATTCATCATGCTTATGTGTAGTCGGGTAAATCCCCTCCTCAAAGGATTACGGCTCATTCTACTAGGTCAGTTTCTACTTCCTGGGCTTTTAAGAATGAAGCTTATGTTGATCAGATTTGCAAAGCAGCAACCTGGTCTTCTTTGCATACTTTTACTAAATTCTACCATTTTGATGTTTTTTCTTCTTCAGAAGCAATTTTTGGTAGAAAAGTACTTCAGGCAGCTGTTTCAGTTTGATTCTGCTTATAATTTCACTTTTTTTCATTATAAAGATTAAAACTTTTTGATTTGGGTTGTGGATTGTTTTTTCAGCGGAATTGGCTGTCTTTATTTTATCCCTCCCTCTCTAGTGACTCTTGCGTGGAAGTTCCACATCTTGGGTATCTGCTATCCCATACGTCACTAGCTCATGGACTCTTGCCAATTACATGAAAGAAAACATAATTTAAGTAAGAACTTACCTGATAAATTAATTTCTTTCATATTGGCAAGAGTCCATGAGGCCCACCATTTTTTGTGGTGGTTTTGATTTTTTTGTATAAAGCACAATTATTCCAATTCCTTGTTTGATGCTTTCGCTCCTTTCTTATCACCCCACTTCTTGGCTATTCATTAAACTGAATTGTGGGTGTGGTGAGGGGTGTATTTATAGGCATTTTAAGGTTTGGGAAACTTTGCCTCTCCTAGTAGGAATGTATATCCCATACGTCACTAGCTCATGGACTCTTGCCAATATGAAAGAAATGAATTTATCAGGTAAGTTCTTACATAAATTATGTTTTTTAGTAAAAACAATTATGTTAAATTAAACATAAAAAGAAGAAGATTGTGTTAGAAAACAGTAAACTACTTGCATGTTTTATTGCTAAAGGAGCCCTAATAAAAGCAGGAATATAAGCTTACTAGTCAGCCCATTTCTTTCTTAAGACACGGCAAGTCCACAGAATAATCAATTACTGTTGGGAATATCACTTCTGGCCAGCAGGAGGAGGCGGCAAAGAGCACCACAGCAAAGCTGTTATGTATCACGTTCTTTCCCACAATCCCCAGTCATTCTCTTTGCCTTCAGTGCAAGGAGGAGGTGAAGTTTAGGCAAGAAGGTCAATTCATGACAACCAAAGACCTGAAGGATGCGTACCTGCATGTTCCCATTCACAGGGATCATCATAAGTTTCTGAAATTTGCCTATCTCGACAAACTTTCAATTTGTAGCGCTTCCATTTGGCCTCGTCACAGCTCCCAGGGTTTTCTCAAAGGTCCTGGGAGCTCTGTTGGCAGTAATTCGGTCCAGGGAATTGCTGTGGCAACTTATCTGGACGACATTCTGTTTCAGGCACCGTCTTTTTAACTAGCAAAATTTCATACAGAGATATTGTCTTTTCTTCGTTCCCATGGATGGAAGGTGAATTTGGGAAAACAGTTATTTAGTTCCGTCTACAAGGGTGGTCTTCTTAGGAACCATTATAGATTCACTATCAATGAAAATATTTCTGACGGAGGTCAGAAGAGCTAGTATTCTTGCCTATCTCTACAGTCTGCTGTATGGCCATCAGTGGCCCAATGTATGGAGGTAATTGGTTTGATGGTGGCTGCAATGAACATTGTTTCCTTTGCTTGATTCCATGTGAGAGTCCTACAGCTATGCATGATTGGTCAATGGAACGGGGATTATGCAGACCTGTCTCAGAGGATATTTCTGGATCAATCAACAAGAGACTCTCTGCTGTGGTGGCTGTCTCAAGAACATCTGCCCAAGGGGACATGCTTTCAGAGACCCTCATGGGTAATTGTGACCACGGACGCCAGCCTGATGAGTTGGGGAGCAGTCTGGGACTCGAAGGTGCAGGGACTTTGGTCTCAGGAGGAATCTGATCTCCCCATAAACATATTGGAGTTGAGAGCGATCTTCAATGCCTTGATGGCTTGGCCTCAACTGTTTTTAGCCTGGTTTATCAGGTTCCAGTCGGTCAACATAACCTCAGTGGTTTACATCAACCATCAGGGGGGAACTCTGAGTTCCTTAGCCATGAGGGAGGTGGTGTGAATCATTCAGTGGGCAGAGGCTCACAATTGCTGTTTATCTGCCATCCACATCCCAGGAGTGGACAATCGGGAAGTGGATTTCCTGAGCAGACAGACTTTCCATCCCGGGGGGGGGGAACTCCATCCGGAAGTATTCTCCAGGTTAACCACCAAATGGGGGTTACTGGAATTTGATTTGATGGCGTCTTGTCAGAATGCCAAGCTCCAAAAGTACGGTTCAAGGTCGAGAGATCCTCAGGCCTTTCTGATAGATGCACTGGCAGTTCCTTGGATATTCATGATGGCATATGTTTCCTCCGTTTGCTCTCCTTCCACGAGTCATTGCTCGGTTCAAGCAGGAGAGCCCGTCAGTGTTTCTAATAGCTTCTGCGTGGCCTCGCAGGATCTGCTATGCAGATCTAGTAGAAATGCTGTCTCTACCTCCGAGTCGATCATTGAGACCATGATTCAGGCTCGTAAGACTGTCACTAGAAAGATTTACCATAAGATATGGCGTAAATATCTTTATTGGTGTGAGTCTAAGGGATATTCTTGGAGTAGGGTCGGGATCCTAAGAATTTTGTCTGTTCTTAAGGAAGGCCTGGAGAAGGGTTTGTTTGTCAGTACCCTGAAGGGTCAGATCTCTGCACTATCTATTTTGTTGTACAAGCGTCTGACGGACGTGCCAGATGTGCAATCCTTTTGTCAGACCTTGGTCAGAATCAGGCCTGTGTTTAAATCTGTTGCTCCACCTTGGAGCCTTAACCTTGTTCTTAAAGTTTTGCAACAGGCTCCATTTGAGCCGATGCATTCCATAGATATTAAGTTATCTTGGAAGGTTTTGTTTCTTACTGCTATCTCTTCTGCTCGGAGGGTTTCTGAACTCGCAGCTTTGCAGTGTGATTCTCCTTATCTCATTTTTCATGCAGATAAGGCAGTTCTTCGTACCAAATTATTTGGTTTTCTTCCTAAAGTTGTTTCGGACAGAAATAGTAATCAGGAAATTGTTGTTCCTTCTCTTTGTCCTAATCCTCCTTCTCATAAGGAATATTTGTTACACAACCTTGATGTTGTGCGGGCTCCTAAATTTTATTTGCAGGCGACTAAGGATTTTCGTCAGTCTTCAGCATTGTGCATTTTTCTGGGAAACGCAAGGGTCAGAAAGCTGCTTCTACTTCTCTTTAGTTGAGAAGTATTATTCGTTTGGCATATGAGACTGCTGGCCATCAGCCTCCTGAGAGAATCACAGCTCATTCCACTAGGGCTGTTTCTTCTTGGGCCTTCAAGAATGAGGCCTCTGTAGAACAGATTTGCAAGGCTGTGACTTGGTCTTCTTTGCATACGTTTCTCTTGTAAGGTGTATCCAGTCCACGGGTTCATCCTTTACTTGTAGGATATTCTCCTTCCTAACAGGAAGTGGCAAAGAGAGCACACAGCAGAGCTGTCTATATAGCTCCCCCTCAAGCTCCACCCCCCAGTCATTCTCTTTGCCGGCTCTAAACAATAGGGTCCCTCTCGGAAGGGTAAACTGAATGTGGTGTTAGATTTGTAGTTTTTGTTCTACAAGCAAAAGTTTGTTATTTTAAATGGTACCGGTGTGTATTATTTACTCTCTAGCAGAAAAGAGATGAAGATTTCTGCAGGGAGGAAGATGATTTTAGCATGTTGTAACTAAAATCCACTGCTGTTCCCACAAAGGACTGAGGAGTACAAGAAAACTTCAGTTGGGGGGAACGGTTTACAGGTTAGACTGCAATAAGGTATGTTCAGTCATTTATTTCTAGACAAGACTGTGATAATGCTAGAGAAGGACTGATAAGATCCCCATGAGGGAAAGGTAAGCTTTATTCAGAGACTAAGTATAGAATTACAAGCTTACATAACAGGGCTAATTTATGCTGGTTGACACTATTTTATGGCAAACGGTTTTTACTAATAAATATCGTTTTTTGAGACACTTTGAAGGTTCCTTTGGGTTTCTTTCAGGGGTTGTTACCCACATGGCTATTATTATAACACTTAGGAGTGTTTCTTTAGGCCTCACAGCACCAGAGTAAGGTGGGAGGGGCCTAATTTTGCGCCTCAGATGCGCAGTTAGATTGACTAGATCTTCAGGCTGTTTCACATGGAGGGTCCTGCTGCAGTTTGAGGGCCTACAAGAAGCTTTTTCCCCACAAATCTGGTTCCTAAGGGCAGGTAGGGCCACAGCAGAGCTGTGGCAAGGTGCAGAAGTTGTTTTAACCGGTTGTTAGCTTGCTATTGATCCGGTTTGGGCATTAAGGGGTTAATCGTTTTTCTTGCTAGTTGTGCAATCTTACCAATGCTTTAGGTACATACTGTGAAAATTTCAAAACGTTTGCTGCATTTTTCACTGTTTTGGAAAATTGTGTGCCTTTTTTATCTCTTAAAGGCACAGTAATGTTTTTTTGCAAAGTGTGTTTTTACTTGATTCAAGTGATTTCTAAGCCTGTTTGTCTTACTACTAGTCTGTTAAACATGTCTGACACTAAGGAAAATCCTTGTTCAATGTGTTTAGAAGCCATGGTGGAACCCCCTCTCAGAATGTGTCCCTCTTGTACTGATATGTCTATACACTTTAAAGAACATATTGTTGCACTTAAAAATGTGGCCCAAGATGATTCTCAGACAGAAGGTAATGAGGTTAGCCCGTTAACCTCTCCCCAAGTGTCACAACCAGTTACGCCCGCTCAAGCGACGCCTAGCACCTCTAGTGCGTCTTCCTCTTTTACTTTGCAAGATTTGGCAGCAGTTATGGATAATACCCTCTCAGTGTTTTTATCTAAACTGCCCGTGTTACCTACAAAGCGTGATAGCTCTGTTTTAAGAACAGATTCTGAGCATTCTGATGCTTTGGTAGCCGTATCCGATATACACTCACAACGCTCTGAAATGGGGGCGAGGAATGTGCTGTCTGAGGGAGAAATTTCCGATTCGGGAAAGGTTGCTCCTCAGACAGACTCAGATACGTTGGCTTTTAAATTTAAACTAGAACACCGCCGCTTATTGCTCAGGGAGGTATTAGTTACTCTGGATGACTGCGACCCTTTGGTGGTTCCAGAGAAATTGTGTAAAATGGACAAGTACCTAGAAGTTCCTGTTTACACTGATGTGTTCCCGGTCCCTAAGAGGATTGCGGATATAGTAACTAGGGAGTGGGATAGACCAGGTATTCCGTTTGTTCCCCCTCCTGTTTTTAAGAAAATGTTCCCCATATCTGACACCACGCGGGACTCATGGCAGACGGTCCCTAAGGTGGAGGGGGCTGTTTCTTCACTTGCTAAATGCACAACCATACCAATTGAGGACAGTTGTGCTTTTAAAGGCCCTATGGATAAAAAATTAGAGGGTTTACTTAAGAAAATTTTTGTTCAACAAGGTTTTCTTCTCCAACCTATAGCGTGCAATGTTCCTGTAACTACTGCAGCTGCTTTCTGGTTCGAGGCGCTGGAAGATGCGCTCCAGACCTCATATGAGGACATTATGGACAGAATTAAGGCTCTTAAGCTGGCTAATTCTTTATTCACAGATGCCACTTTCCAACTAGCTAAGTTAGCGGCAAAGAATTCAGGTTTCGCCTTTCTGGCGAGCAGGGTGCTATGGCTAAAGTCCTGGTCGGCCGATGTGTCGTCAAAATCCAAACTACTGAACATCCCTTTCAAAGGAAAGACCCTTTTCAGGCCTGAATTGAAAGAGATTATCTCAGAAATCACTGGGGGAAAAGGCCATGCTCTCCCTCAGGACAAGTCCTTTAAGACAAAGAACAAACAAAATAATTTTCTTTCCTTTCGAAATTTCAGGAGCGGTCTCGCTTCATCCTCCCCTGCTGCAAAGCAAGAGGGTAACACTTCACAACCCAGGGTAGCCTGGAAACCTTACCAGGGCTGGAACAAGGGTAAACAGGCCAAGAAGCCTGCAGCTGCCTCCAAGACAGCATAAAGGGGTAGCCCCCGATCCAGGCCCGGATCTAGTGGGGGGCAGACTCTCTCTCTTCGCTCAGGCCTGGGCAAGAGACGTACACGATCCTTGGACCTTAGAGATTGTATCCCAGGGATATCTTCTAGAATGCAAGGACTCCCCTCCAAGGGGAAGGTTCCACATTTCTCGTCTGTCTACAGACCAGACAAAGAAAGAGGCCTTCTTACGCTGTGTAGAAGACCTACATACAATGGGAGTGATCCACCCAGTTCCAATTGTTTAACAAGGGCTGGGTTTTTATTCAAACCTGTTTGTGGTTCCCAAAAAAGAAGGAACTTTCAGACCAATCCTGGATCTCAAAATTCTAAACAAATTCCTCCCATCCCATCATTCAAGATGGAGACCATTCGGACAATCTTACCAAAGATCCAGGAGGGTCAATATATGACTACCGTGGATCTAAAGGATGCGTATCTGCACATTCCTATCCACAAAGATCATCATCAGTTTCTCAGGTTCGCCTTTCTGGACAAGCATTATCAGTTTGTGGCTCTTCCTTTCGGGTTGGCCACTGCTCCCAGAATTTTCACAAAGGTGCTAGGGTCCCTCCTGGCGGTTCTAAGACCGCGGGGCATAGAAGTGGCGCCTTACCTAGACGACATCTTAATTCAGGCGTCGACTTTCCAAAGAGCCAAGTCTCACACGGAAATTGTATTGGCCTTTCTGAGGTCTCACGGGTGGAAGGTGAACATCAAAAAGAGTGCTCTCTCCCCCCTCACAAGAGTTCCATTCCTAGGAACCCTAATAGACTCGGTAGAAATGAAAATATTTCTGACGGAGGTCAGAAAGTTAAAACTCTTAACTACTTGCCGAGCTCTTCTTCCATTCCTCGGCCGTCTGTAGCTCAGTGCATGGAGACAATTGGATTAATGGTAGCGGCAATGGACATAGTCCCTTTTGCACGGATACACCTCAGACCACTGCAACTATGCATGCTCAAACAGTGGAATGGGGAATATGCAGATTTGTCTCCTCAAATACAATAGGACCAGGGGACCAGAGATTCTCTTCTCTGGTGGTTGTCTCAGGGAATGTGTTTCCACAGACCAGAGTGGATCATCGTAACGACCGACGCCAGTCTGTTGGGCTGGGGTGCAGTCTGGGACTCCCTGAAAGCTCAGGGCTTATGGTCTCGGGAAGAAGCTCTTCTCCCGATAAACATTCTGGAACTGAGGGCAATATTCAACGCTCTTCAGGCATGGCCTCAGCTAGCTGCGGCCAAATTCATCAGATTTCAGTCAGACAACATCACGACTGTAGCTTACATCAACCATCAAGGGGGAACAAGGAGTCCCCTAGCAATGATGGAAGTAACCAAAATAATCAGGTGGGCAGAGGATCACTCTTGCCACCTCTCAGCAATTCACATCCCAGGAGTAGACAACTGGGAGGCGGATTTTCTAAGTTGTCAGACTTTTCATCCGGGGGAGTGGGAACTCCACCCGGAGGTATTTGCCCAGCTAACTCAGCTATGGGGAACTCCAGAATTGGATCTGATGGCGTCCCGTCAGAATGCCAAACTTCCTCTTTATGGATCCAGGTCCCGGGATCCCCAGGCGGTGTTGATAGATGCTCTAGCAGCGCCTTGGTCCTTCAATCTGGCCTATGTGTTTCCACCGTTTCCTCTCCTTCCTCGTCTGGTTGCCAGAATCAAGCAGGAGAGGGTGTTGGTGATTCTAATAGCGCCTGTGTGGCCACACAGGACCTGGTATGCAGACCTAGTGGACATGTCATCCGTTCCACCATGGACTCTGCCAATGAGGCAGGACCTTCTACTTCAAGGTCCTTTCAAACATCCAAATCTAATTTCTCTGCGTCTGACTGCTTGGAGATTGAACGCCTAATTCTATCTAAGCGTGGTTTCCCTGAGTCGGTTATCGATACCCTGGTTCAGGCTAGAAAGCCTGTCACCAGGAAAATCTACCATAAGATTTGGCGAAAATATCTTTGTTGGTGCGAATCCAAGGGTTACTCATGGAGTAAGATTAGGATTCCCAGGATATTGTCTTTTCTCCAAGATGGATTGGAGAAAGGATTGTCAGCTAGTTCCTTAAAAGGACAGATATCTGCTTTGTCTATTCTTTTACACAAACGTCTGGCGGAGGTACCAGACGTTCAAGCTTTTACTCAGGCTTTAGTCAGAATCAAGCCTGTTTATAGACCTGTGGCCCCGCCATGGAGTCTGAATTTAGTTCTTTCAGTTCTGCAAGGAGTTCCGTTTGAACCTTTACATTCCATAGATATTAAGCTTTTATCTTGGAAAGTTTTGTTTTTGGTAGCTATCTCTTCTGCTCGAAGAGTTTCAGAGTTATCTGCTTTACAGTGTGACTCACCTTACTTGGTGTTCCATGCAGATAAGGTAGTTTTGCGTACCAAACCCGGTTTTCTTCCTAAGGTTGTGTCTAATAAGAATATTAACCAGGAAATTGTTGTTCCTTCTCTGTGTCCTAATCCTTCTTCGAAGAAGGAACGTCTGTTACACAATCTTGATGTGGTTCGTGCTTTAAAGTTCTATTTACAAGCAACTAAGGATTTCAGACAAACAACTTTGTTGTTTGTTATCTATTCTGGTAAGAGGAGAGGTCAGAAGGCGACTGCTACCTCTCTTTCCTTTTGGCTGAAAAGCATCATCCGTCTGGCCTATGAGACTGCTAGCCAGCAGCCTCCTGAAACAATTACTGCTCATTCTACCAGAGGCTTCCACATGGGCTTTTAAAAATGAGGCTTCTGTTGAACAGATTTGTAAGGCAGCGACTTGGTCTTCGCTGCATACTTTTTCCAAATTTTACAAATTCGATACTTTTGCTTCTTCGGAGGCTATTTTTGGGAGAAAGGTTTTACAAGCAGTGGTGCCTTCCGTTTAAGGTACCTGTCTGGTTCCCTCCCTTCATCCGTGTCCTAAAGCTTTGGTATTGGTATCCCACAAGTAAAGGATGAACCCGTGGACTGGATACACCTTACAAGAGAAAACAGAATTTATGCTTACCTGATAAATTACTTTCTCTTGTGGTGTATCCAGTCCACGGCCCGCCCTGGCTATTAGTCAGGTAGCTTTTTAGTTTAAACTACAGTCACCACTGCACCCTATGGTTTCTCCTTTTTCTTCCTAACCTTCGGTCGAATGACTGGGGAGTGGAGCTAGAGGGGGAGCTATATGGACAGCTCTGCTGTGCGCTCTCTTTGCCACTTCCTGTTAGGAAGGAGAATATCCCACAAGTAAAGGATGAACCCGTGGACTGGATACACCACAAGAGAAAGTAATTTATCAGGTAAGCATAAATTCTGTTTTTCTAAATTTTATAAATTTGAAAAGTTTGCCTTGGCTGAGGCTTCTTTTGGGAAAAAGGTGCTTCGAGCGGTGGTGCCTTCTGTTTAGGTTTCATGTCTTGTCCCTCCCTAATCATCTGTGTCCTCTAGCTTGGGTACTAATTTCCAACAGTAATTGATGATTCTGTGGACTCGCCGTGTCTTAAGAAAAAAAGTAAAATTTATGCTTTCCTGATAAATTTATTTCTTTCTAGACACGGTGAGACCACGGCCTACCCTTATTTTTAGACAGTTGTTTTTTTTATCTAAACCTCAGGCACCTCTACAGCTTGTGTTATTTCCTTTCTATCCTTTGCCTTCGGTCGAATCACTGGGGATTGTGGGAAGGGAAGTGATATTTAACAGCTTTGCTGTGGTGCTCTTTGTCTCCTCCTGCTGGCCAGGAGTGATATTCCCAACAGTAATTGATTCCGTGGACTTACCGTGTCTATAAATAAATAAATTTAGTTTTTTTGTTTGGTACCCTGGGTAGTGCCTGCTGATTGGTGGCTACCCAGGTCCTGAACCATCGATGGGCCGGATTTGCTGGGAAGCACCTTCCTGTACCAGGAACTTTAGCTATAGAGCAGAGAAAAGTGATTATAGCCAGAGCCCACCCAAATAACCAGACAAAACCAGTATTCAGGTGAAACACAAACAGATTTTATTGTTAAACACACACTTATATACCTACAACTCATCATAAGGGTCTTATCTGACCCCCAGATCTCCTGCTATTCCCGCCCCTCCAGACAGACTGGCGCACCCCATAGCAGCCATAGTTACATACAGTCCCCGTGATACTGAGGTGGTGGTTTTGGGGTGATCCCGAGGGATTGGCGGTTATTCCCAGGTACCAATGGAGAGCTTCAGGCCCCAAGGGGTTCCAGTCCAAAAAGCAACATGATCAGTCGCTGGGGTGTGGAGCAGAAGTGGATCAAAGTTACACCGGGTAAGCGCTAGTGGAGTAGGGGTTGTAGGGGGGTCAGAAACCCCAAGATCCCAAGGAAGCTCCCTTCCGGCAATCACCCCACCTCTTGCCTTACCTAGGGGGTATAAATCCCCAAAAGAGCGAAGCTCTGGGGCAAAGGGCCGCTGGAGCGACCTGGGGTAAAGGTTAGTGGGTATTTGGGGTGGTGCGGCCAGCAGTTCCAGGAGCCTAGCCAACCGGAAAGGGGTTAGGCGGTCAGCGATCAGCTCTTCCCACACAACAAACTAATTGAAAAATTGTATCTCCTTGGTCTAGACTCATAAATTGTGAACTGGGTGGAATGCTGGTTTAAGGACAGAAAACAAAGTGTCTTAGTAAATGGAGTTCATTCAGCAGAGGGGGCTGTTACTAGTGGTGTTCTTCAGGGGTCAGTTCTGGGGCCTGTTTTGTTTAACATATTTATCTCTGATATAAGCAAAGGGCTACAGGGGAAAGTATGTATGACAAAATGAGAAGTGATATACAATTGGAGGATTGGACAAATGACTTGGATCTAAAGTTTAACACAGCAAAGTGTAAAATAATGTGTTTAGGGAAGAAAAATCCAAATGTTAATTACAGACTCAATGACACTTTACTGACTGTTACAAATGAGGAACAGGACTTGGGAATTATTATTTCAGATGATTTAAAACTTGGTAAACAATGTAGTAATACAGCGAGTAAGGCCAGCAGACTGCTTGGATGTATTGGTAGAGGTATTTGCAGCAGTAATAGTAAGGTTCTTATGGTACTTTATAGATCATTAGTTAGGCCTCATCTTGAGTATTGTGTGCAGTTCTGGAGGCCATATTTTCAGAAGGATATTAGCAAACTTGAATCTGTGTAAAGGAGGACTACCAAAATGACCTAAATATGTATTAGAGGAGAGAAGGGAAAGAGGTGATATGATAGCACCTTTCAAGTATGTTAAAGGACTTAGTTAAAATGAGGCTGTGGGTATTTGACATAAAATGGAAAATTCAAGAACAAGGGGTCATGATCTCAAGGTGAAGGGTAATAGATGCAGGAGTAATTTGAGGAAGTACTTCTTCACAGAAAGATTGATTTATGGAATAAACTTCCTCAAGAGGTAGTAATGACAAACACTGTGGGGGGCTTTAGAAATGCCTGGGACATTCTTAAGGATATCCTACAAACTAGATAAGTTTATACATTTAGGTAATATCGGGCAGACTTGCTGGGCCTATGGCTTTTATCTGCGCCAATATCTATATTTCTATGAGGAGGTACAAATAGCAAAACAAGAAGAGTTTGGGAGATCACATAAGCCATGAAAAGGCCAAAAACTGGTGTAAAAAGGAGTGAGCCAGGTAGTAGGGGGGTGGGTAGGGGGTTGCTTTAGCATCCTGGTATCTGTGACAGTGGCCCTCCCTTTTGGTCCGGTTAAAGCTCCCAGAGGGTTTTCAAAAGTACTAGGAGCTCTGTTTTCTGTAGTTGGAGCTCAAAGAATTTCTGTAGTTCTAAACGTGGACAAAATTCTGCTTCAGGTTTCATCTGGCTGTGGCTCACACCCAGCTGGTTCTTCAGTTGCTTCAGAGTCAGTTGGGAAAATAAATCTCATTTACTCCTCATATCAGTGTGTCTCTTATGGGGTTCACAATCAATTCCATGACTGTCTTTGTCTCTAACAAATCAGTGCAGACTGAAGCTGCAACAGGCCTGTGCCCGTATGAAGCGGAATTTTCTTCCTTCCATAGCTCAGTGCACAAACGTTGTGAGTCTCATCAGGGCTGCCTCAGATGCAATTCCATTTGCCAGTTTCCATCTTCGGGCACTCCAATTCCAGATGATGCATCAATGGTATGGGGACCACAAGGATATGTGTCAGATGATTCTGTTAGATCATAATACAAGACAATCCTTGACGTGATTTTGTGGCTTCTCATTTGTATCACAATCTGCACCAGTGTTGTACAATACCTGCCTGGGTGTATTACATTGTTTACAGATAGCCCCTTAGCCTTTATACTTGCATTCAAAATAGCTGATTTACCCTGTAGTATTCCTATCTGTACTGAAAGGTTCTATACCTAGGTATAGGCTAGAAGATTCCCAGTGCGAGATGGAAGAGATAAAGCTCAGTGTCACTTCCCTACCCATAAACCCCAGTCATTCTCTTTACCTTGATGCATGGAGGTGGTAAAGTTTTGGTGTCTGAAGAATTATTTCACTTCAATCAAGAGTTTGTTATTTTGAAAGCCAGAGTAGTTGACTCTGATCTCCCCCCCCCCCCCTTTTTCAAGGGTTGGGTATAGCCGTATTCTATGTCAGTCTCTTCAGTAGGGCAGTGGTGGCTTTAAAGCAGTTAGGAACTTGTAAGGTGGGCCTTGCTGCGTTTTCCTAACATTTTTGCTGCCCATGATATAGAAAGCCAGAGTAGTTGACTCTGTTCTTTCTCCTTTTACAGGTCTCTGCAAGGAAATGCCAGACTGCACATAAGTGCCTTTTATCCTCTAGGGTTGGAGATGGGCACTTAAGGAAATAAATAATTTGGATGCAGCTTTATGGGACTAATATATCTTTAGTCAGGATATTTGCAGGCAGGAAGCAGGCACTTATGTGTGTATAGAGACATTTGAATTAAGAAATACTCCATTCATTTTATATTAATTTAGTTCAGCTAGCAAGTTTTCTTTTATAGCACGCTTGTGTTTTTTTGGCGTCATGCTTTCACATTGTAGTATTAACAGGATGCAGTGTTTATGGCAGTATAGTCTCCCCTGTGACAGCGGTACGCTGTACAATACGAGACTTCTTTTACACATGTAGTATGAACAATCTCTGTGTAAAGCATACACCTTGTTCCTCTTGGAACTTGCTTTGTTTGTGACAGTCTTAGTTTTTTTCCGAGTTGTACGGAAGGACGCTGCAGCATTGTAAGAATTTTGTTATTCTGTCAGGAGGTAGCGCTTTAATTTGGAAATATGTTTGGGCTGCGACTACAAGGGTATGCAAACTGTGATTACATTTTTATTTGAAATTTTATCTTCCGCCATTACTAGTGGCGGGAAGAGACGCAGTTTTTTTCTGAGGGGAAAAGCAGCGCACGCTTGCATGCAGCTTTGTTTCCTTTCTGCGGGTCACGTGACCCGACTCTCTGCTTTAGTTTTGCGCGGAGTTTGTAATTGTACACTTGCAGAGTGGTATCTCTCTATGTTAATTCAGCATGATCCTCTGCAAAGTAAATGTTAATATGCAGGGATTTTTAAGTTTAATCTAATCTCTTCAGTGAGGCTGAAGGGTTTTTGCATACTTGCCAGTCAGCAATCATATCAGACTTTTAAGGTTAAAGGATCACAAAACTTTGAATTTGTATCCGTAATTACATTATCAGATTTCAATCAGGAACGTTTATATATCATTACTAACCTACTTATACACAAAAACAAAGTTTATAAATCTAATATAATTATATTTTATTTTTCGATTGTGACGTACCTGAAGCTAAACCCCCTATTATGGGCCATCCACTAACAAAACTATTCTCCAATCAAAATTTGTTCTTGCACATATCATTAGAAGCTGATGTCATCATGCGCACGCGCACTTCGTTACTGACATGCCGATGTCGGCGTCATGCGCAAACGCACTTCGTTACTGATATTTGCGCATTTCCGGTTATACCAGAAGATTCAGAGCGTCTGCTGTTTAGACGTATTTGATGACTAGGTCATACAATCGTGCATGCGCATTGCAGCATAATTCCATCATTTGGATAACTCAGTTTATCATGGATGATTGGTACATGTAAATGAAGATTCGAGCGGGGGGTTTGGAATTCAATAAATTCTTAAAACAGAATATCTTGATAACGGTAAAAGTATGAAACACAAACCGCATGTTATACGGTGATACTAGAAGATTCAGAGCGTCTGCTGTTTAGACGTATTTGATGACGAGGTCATACAATCGCGCATGCGCATTGCAGCGTAATTCCGACATTTTGATAACTCAGTTTATCATGGATGATTGGTACATGTAAACGAAGATTCGAGCGGGGGGTTTGGAATTCAATAAATTCTTAAAACAGAATATCTCGATAACGGTAAAAGTATGAAACACAAACCGCATATTATACGGTGATACTAGAATATTCAGAGCATCTGCTGTTTAGACGTATTTGATGACGAGGTCATACTATCGCGCATGCGCATTGCAGCATAATTCCGACATTTTGATAACTCAGTTTATCATGGATGATTGGTACATGTAAACGAAGATTTGAGCGGTGGGTTTGGAATTCAATAAATTCTTAAAGCAGAATATCTCGATAACGGTAAAAGTATGAAACACAAACCGGATTACAAATATATTTGATACATATTGATTTAGCGATTCAAGATAACTTTATAGCAACGTTTAGTGTCGCTTTAAGTGCATATCATATAACATTTTTCATGTTCATTTGTCAATGCTAAATAAAGTCACATATGTTAAATAAAAGAGTTATTTTTCCTTTTACACGCTGCATTATTAGAGATCATGGGTGTTTGTTATTATGTTTAGTATTGAGCACAAATGGTTGCCTTATGTGCATTTCTGTGTTGCTTGCTTAGCTGCAACAGTTTTTTCTAGAGATAGGTTGTTGCCCGCTGAACCCTGTCTCTCAGGTTGATGCTGTTGAGGCAATTCCACAGCTTCCTCCTTAAACGTCCCAAGCCTTAATGGCTTCACATGCAGTGCCCTGCAGTTCCTCTCAATCTCCCGGAGGAGATATTCTGCCCAGGTATCTTCTGCAGTATCTGTGGCATTATTTGTTTTTCCTATTAGGAAATCGCAAGGGGAAAATTAGTGATTCAGATAGTAAGGTTTCTGTGCCACCTGCTGCTACTCTGGTTGCCTTCCTCATAGGGTCTCAAAATAAGGAGGATATGTCAGTAGCCTCTGAGGGTGAAATCTCAGATTCTGACAGTATAATTCCTTTATCTGATGCTGAGGTAGTATCCTTCAGTTTTAAGCTTAAACACCTTTGTGTATGGTTATAGGAGGTTTTGGCTGCTTGGAGCGACTCTGATATGAAGAATCTAGTAAATTTTATAAATGCTAGAATTCCTCGATGGAAGTTTTTCCTGTTAGGAGATTTTTCTCAGGAATGGGTCAGGGATTCCTTTTCCCTGTCTTCTGTCTTTGAAAGAATGTTTCCTGTCATTGTCTCTATTAAATGTCATGAAGCACGGTGCCTACTGTAGGGCATTCTACTTTGGCTAAGAGAACTTCGATTCCTAGTGAGGATAGCTATTCTTTCAGGATCAATGGACTAAGCTGAAGGCTTACTTGGTTGCCACGGTGTCAAGTGCGGCATCTTATGGAGGCAACGCCTTGTTTGATCCATTTTTGGTAGGAACTCCTTTAGAGGAGATCCAGAACAGGATGAAGGCTCTTAAGCTAGCCAATTCTTTTATTTGCTACCATGCAAGCTTTTATTCCGGGAGCCAAGATATCTGGCTTTGCCGTGCTAGCCCGCAGGGCGTTGTCACTATAATCATGATCAGCGGATTTTTCCTCTGAGTCCAAACTTCAGGCACTTCCTTACAAGGATAATACCTTGTTTGGTCCTGATCTGACAGGAATATTTTTGATATACGGGAGGAGAAGGGTTTTTTTCTACCACAAGACAAGATGAATAGACCTAAAGGAGTTTGCTCCTAATCCGGGATCGGCCCAGGTTGGGGGCTGAAATTCTCTATTTGTTTTCAGACATGGATACGAGATGTCCCAGATAGGTTGCGGACATAGTATCTCTGTGTTTCTACATAAAATTCTTCCTCCCAGAGGCAGGTTCCTCCTCTCAATTTTATCTACATGCCAGATAACAGTGAGGCATTTGTAGTGCGTTTGTGATGCTTCTTCCCTGTGAGTGATAGTTCCAGTTCCTGTAAGGGAACAGGCTCCAGGATTCTATTGTTTCCTGTTCGTGGTTCCTGAAAAGAGGGAAGTTTTTGTCTTATGATAGATCTAAAGGGTCTCAGGTTTTCTCAGAGTACCATCCTTCGAAGTAGAAACCAACGGTTTCATTCTTCCTTTGGTTCTAGAGGGTCAGTTTATGTGACCATAGACCTGGAGAACGTGTATTTTCAAGTCCCTGAGTTTTGCCTTATGTCAAACACTTCAGTTTTGTGGCTCTTCCTTTTGACCTAGCCATGGCTCCCAGTGGGGGCCATCTTGGCAGTGATCAGGTGTCAGAGAATTGTTGTGGTACCCTTCCTGGACGACATAATAGTTCAGGTGTCCTTTTTCAAGCTCTCATTCAGAGTTTTGGTTGTTTTTTCTTCATTCCCATGGATGGGAAGTAATGTGAAAATGAGTTCCTTTGTTCCAGCTACAGGGGTAGTTCCTTACGGATCATATTAGTTTTCAGTTCTTTGAAGATTTTTTTGACAGAGGTCAGAAAATCAAGGATTATTTCTTCTGGCTTCTCTCTGCTCTTTACTGTTTGACCCCCCCTGGAGCTCTATGTACAGAGGTAATTGGTCTGATGGTTACTCATTGGACATCATCCCTTGCTCGATTCCATCTGGGAGTATGAGGTTATGTATGCTCATATAATGGAACAGGGATTTTGTGGTTCTGTCTCGGAGGATAGATCTAGATCTGTCGACATGAGATTCCTTCCTGTGGTGATGATTGCAGGAGCTTCTGTCTCAGAACACATTCTTCCAGAGACTTTCCTGAGTCATAATACCACAGACGCCAGCCCGATGGATTGGTGACTATGGACTTGGGAAGGAGTTTGCTATCCATAATCATCTTGGAGTCTTCGATGTTCTGATGGTTTGGACATCAGTTGTCCTAGACAATTTCATCTCTCTGGGTTTTATTAACCACCTGGGACAGACTCTAACATTGTTCTCTATCGACTATTCGCGTTCCAGGAGTAGATCCGGGAGTGGTCTTCTTGAGACTCAGATTTCATCCCGGGGACTGGATGCTTCTTCCGAAGGTATTCTCCAGGTTAATCCTCAAATGGGGGGTGCAGGAGTTGGACTAGAGATCAGCAGGCTGACCATGATCCCGGTTCGCAAGCCTGTTATTAAGAAGATTTACCATAAGGTATGGCGTAAATATCTTTTTTGGTGTGAATCTAAGGGTTACTATTGGAGTAGGGTTAGGATCCCTAGGATTTTGTCTTATCTCCAGGAAGGTCTGGAGAAAGGTTTATCAGTAAGTACCCTGATGGGTTAAATTTCTGCCTTATCTGTTTTGTTACATAAACGTTTGGCGGACGTGCCAGACGTCCAATCCTTTTGTCAGGTTTTGGTCAGAATCCATCCTGTGTTTAAGTCGGTTGCTCCTCTTTAAAGCATTGATATTGTTTCTTAGAGTTTTTCAACGTTCTCCATTTGAACCGTTACATTCCCTAGATATTAAGTTATTATCTTGGAAGTTTTATTTATTTTGGCTATTTATTCTGCTCCGAGAGTCTCTAAAACTCTCAGCTTGCAGTATGGTTTGCATTATCTTATATTTCATGCTGATAAGGCGGTTCTTCGTACTAAGCTAGAATTTTTCCCCTAGGTTATTTCTAATAAGAATATTAATCAGGAGATTGTTGTTCAATCTCTATGTCCTCACCCTTCTTCTTACAAAGAATATTTGTTGCACAACTTGGATGTTGTATGTGCTCTTAAATTCTATCTGGAAGCGACTGTGGATTTTGGCCACTTCTGCTCCTTTTGTCTGTTTCTCTGCTTCTGCTTCTACTCTTTCCAAGTATTATTAGTCTAGCTTATGAGTCGGCTAGTAAGCAACCTCCTGAGAGAATTAAGGCTCTTTCCACTAGAGCTGTTTTCTCTTCCTGGGTTTTCGAAAATAAAGCTTTCATGGAAAAAAAATTGCAAGGCTGCAACTTGGTCTTCTCGCATTCTTTTTAAAAAAAATTCAAATTTGACACTTTTGCCTCGACCGATACTGTTTTTTGGTAGAAAGGTTATTCAAGCGGTGGTGCCTTCCGTTTAGGCATGATGGTTTTATCCCTCCCTATTCATCTGTGTCCTCTAGCTTGGGTATTGGTTCCCAACAGTAATTAAGATGAACCCGTGGACTCACCACATCTTTAGAAGAAAACAAAATTTATGCTTACCTGATACATTTATTTCTTCAAGATGTGGTGAGTCTACAGACCCACCCCCTTTTTGTTTTATGGTTTTTGACTAAACCTCAGTCACCTCCGCACCGGGTGTTGCTTTCCTTTCTCCATTTACTTTCGGTTGACTGGGGTTTATGGGTAGGGAAGTGATACTTTACAGTTTTTACTGTGGTGCTCTTTGTCTCCTCCCGCTGGCCAGGAGTGATATTCTCAACAGTAATTAAGATGAACCCGGGGGCTCATTACATCTTGAAGAAATAAATTTATCAGGTAAGCATAAATGTAGTTTTTTAATTGTTCTTTCTAAGTATTTTACAGAGACAGAGAAAAGAAAGTGAAGAATATGAGTGAAAAGATAATGAGATCTGATCACACTTGCAAGTTTAGCCTATTTTGGTAGCCTGTGGTTTCAAAGAGCAAATCCAGTTATTTAATTTGCAAAAAGAAGCATAAATGAGCAATTTCTCATATATTTTATATGCTGCAGCTCGTATAACAAGTAATTGCACTGTCCCTTTAAGGCCCTTTTATCAAGCTTTAAAACCTGAGTTTGATGGCTTGGCGATTACTTAAAAGAACAGTAAACACCAGAATTTTTGATGTTTAAAAAGGAAGATAATCCCTTTATTACCCATTCCCCAGTTTTGCATAACCAACACAGTTATAAAAATACACTTTTTACCTCTGTGATTACCTTGTATCTAAGCCTCTGCAAACTTCCCCCTTATTTCTGTTCTTTTGAGAGACTTGCATTTTTAGCCAATCAGTGCTGACTCTTAGGAGCTTCACGTGCCTGAGCTCAATGTTATCTATATGAAACACATGAACTAACGCCCTCTAGTGGTGACATTATCATATGAACCTCCTAGATTTAGCTTTCAACTAAGAATACCAAGAGAACAAAGCAAAATTGGTAATAAAAGCAAATTGGAAAATTGTTTAAAATTACATGCCCTATTTAAATCATGAAAGTTTTTTTTTACTTGACTGTCCCTTTAATTCTATCAGAGAGGTTTTCTGACAAGGTTATTGATACCCTGTTTTTTTGAGTAGTGTTCTTATACCATATGAAGGCAGATTGCCAGGTTGTTACTGCTAGTGACACGGTCTGTAACGATCTCTGTTGGTGCTGGCGGGAGGTATGGGAGGGAAGGTGGATGGGCAGCACATTCACGCAGTGTCACAGTCTGTAACGTTCTGGCATCTGATTTCGTATGGAAGTGAAGCACCGATCCTGTTCCAGTTCCATATGCGGGCAAATGCCTGGAGCTCAGGAACTCTAGCTGGAGCTTCCTGCAGATCCAACGTGTATATACGTCGCAGTACAATAAGAAAAGTACTGGACGACGTATATATACGTTGCTTTGGGTTAAGGGATTAAAGGGACATAAAACCAAACAAACAGCTAGATTCCGAGTTTGGCGTTATGAGTGAAAAAGCAGAGTTATGCTTCATAACGCTGCTTTTTCCCTAACGCCGCTATTACAAGTCTTGTAGGTATAGCTGTATCGCACACCTTTTTGGCCGTCACGCAACGTCAGTACCGCACTTTTAAAAAAGTCCTTTTTCAATGGGACTTCCATAGCGCCGGTATTACGCGTTTGCCTAGGAGGCCAAAAAGTGAGTGGTACACCCTATAACCGACAAGATCTGTACCGCTATCTAAAGTCAGTAGTTATGAGTTTTACGTTACAAAGCTGTAGCATAAAACTCATAACTAAAGTGTTACAAAGTACACTAACACCCATAAACTACCTAACTACCCCTAAACCGAGGCCTTCCTGCATCGCAAATACTAAAATAAAATTATTAACCCCTAATCTGCCACTCCAGACATCGCCGCCATTATTAAAATGTATTAACCCCTCTTCTGCCGCTCCCCGACATTGTAGCTACTATAATAAACCCCTAAACCACCGCCCTCCCGCATTGCAAACACTACTTAAATATTATTAACCCCTAATCTGCCATCCGCCCCACACCACTGCTATAATAAACCTATTAACCACTAAACCGCAAGCCCCCCACAGCTAAATATACTAAATTAAACTAGTAACCCCTAAACCTCTGGCCTCCCACATCACTACATAAATATATTAAACCCTAGTGTAACCCTAAGCATAAGTCTAACCCTAACACCCCCTAACTTAAATATAATTAAAATAAAGCTAAATAAACCTTACAGTTGTCATCCGGTGTGATATTATCACATATATAGTCCCTTTTGTGGTAATCACAGGAGATCATTTACACTAGTTTTATTTTTAACATATACACTTCCACAAGATTGGGGTTCTTATTGATCCCCACGTCTTCCATTTTTATTGATAATTGGATCTGATATCCCTAGAAACAGACATATCTTGTTTACTGTGTTAAACTTATTGCTGGACCAGTGCCAGCATCTAGTTATATTTGGAGATACATTGTATTTTGTGTTTTAGAAAATAATTTGGTTTTATATGATTAAAGAAATTTGTACATATTTTACATCTTTTTGGATCTCATTGGGTCTTTCTACCCATTCTAAATATTGATAACATTGTTTATGGAACGTAACAATTTATAAGGAACCTGTGGTTTACCTCAGCCTTTTAGGCGCTCCTATAATCATTTGTAATGTTCAGTATATTTATTTCTAGAGAGATGATAAGATCTAGAAAATGCTGACAGAGCATTGTATAATTGAGGTAAGCCTGATGCAGTGATTTAACAACGACTGGGATCATGCTTACAAAAAAGGGTAATATTCATGTTAATACTCATATTTCTTAGTGACAAAACGTTTACATGTTATATAGAAAGAACGTTTTTTCTCTGAGGGTGATAAATCGTTTTTTTGGGGCCTAGTTTCCACATGGCTAGTCAGATGCTCCTAGGAGTATTTTCTTAAGGCCCTCTGACATCGAGTGCATGGTGGGAGGGGCCTATTTTCGCGCTCTAGATGCGCAGTTCATATTCAGACTGAGACATCCAGCTTCCCTAAACGAGTCCTCTGGCATCTGAGGACCACTATAGAGGGCTTATTTCTTTCCTAAATCATATTTGAGGGCAGGTAGGACCCACAGCAGAGCTGTGGCAAGGTGTTTAACTGTTTATTAACGTTTTTTAACGTTTTTCAAATCCGGTTTGGGGCCTAAAGGGTTAATCATCCATTTGCAAGTGGGTGCAATGCTGCTTTAGTCCCTTATACACACTGTAAAAATTTCGAAGAGTTTACTACTTTTTAACACTGTTTTGCAGTTTATGTGATAGTTTTTTTCTCTTAAAGGCACAGTACCGTTTTTATTTAATTTGGTGTTCCATTCTCTCCCCCTCCTGCTTTTAAAAAGATGTTTCCCATAGATGTCGCTATACGGGACTCGTGGCAGACAGTCCCTAAGGTGGAGGATGCTGTTTCTACCCTAGCTAAGCGTACAACTATCCCCGTCGAGGACAGTTGTGCTTTCTTAGATCCTATGGATAAAAAATTGGAGGGTCTCCTTAAGAAATTTTTTATCCATCAAGGTTTTATTCTCCAGCCTCTTGCATGCATTGCCCCAGTTACTGCTGCAGCGGCTTTTTGGTTTGAGTCTCTTGAGGAGGCTCTACAGGTGGAGACCCTGTTAGATGATATTTTAGACAGGATTAAAGCTCTCAAATTAGCTAATTCCTTTATTTCTGACGCCGTTTTTCATCTAACCAAACTAACGGCTAAGAATTCAGGTTTTGCCATTCTGGCGCGCAGGGCGCTATGGCTTAAGTCCTGGTCAGCAGACGTTACTTCAAAGTCTAAGCTTCTTAACATCCCCTTCAAAGGACAGACCCTATTCGGGCCGGGCCTGAAGGAGATCATTTCTGATATTACTGGAGGAAAAGGTCACGCTCTTCCTCAGGATAGGTCCAATAAATTAAGGACCAAACAGAATAATTTTCGTTCATTTCGAAACTTCAAGAGTGGCGCAGCTTCAGCTTCCTCTAATGCAAAACAAGAGGGAAATTTCGCCCAGTCCAAACCAGTCTGGAGACCGAACCAAGCTTGTAACAAGGGGAAGTAGGCCAATAAAAAAAAAAAAACCTCCTCTAAGACAGCATGAAGGAGTATACCCCGATCCGGGACCGGATCTAGTGGGGGGGCAGACTTTCTCTCTTCGCCCAGGCTTGGGCAAGAGACGTCCAGGATCCCTGGGCATTAGAGATTGTTTCCCAGGGATATCTTCTAGACTTCAAAGCTTCATCTCCAAAGGGGAGATTTCATCTCTCACAATTATCTGTAAACCAGATAAAGAGAGAGGCATTCTTACGTTGTGTTCAAGACCTACTGGTTATGGGAGTGATCCACCCAGTTCCAAGGGAGGAACAGGGGCAGGGCTTCTATTCAAATCTGTTTATAGTTCCCAAAAAAGAGGGAACTTTCAGACCAATCTTGGATCTCAAGATCCTAAACAAATTTCTCAGAGTCCCATCCTTCAAGACGGAGACTATCCGAACCATCCTCCCTATGATCCAGGAGGGTCAATATATGACTACCGTGGACTTAAAGGATGCTTATCTCCACATTCCGATTCACAGAGATCATCATCAGTTCCTCAGGTTCGCCTTCTTAGACAGGCATTACCAGTTTGTGGCTCTTCCCTTCGGGTTAGCCATGGCACCAAGAATCTTTACGAAGGTTCTAGGGTCCCTACTGGCGGTTCTAAGGCCACGGGGCATAGCGGTGGCTCCTTACCTAGACGACATTCTGATACAGGCGTCGACTTTTCAAATCGCCAAGTCCCATACGGACATTGTTCTGGCCTTTCTGAGGTCTCACGGGTGGAAGGTGAACAAAGAAAAAGTTCTCTCTCCCCTCTCACAAGAGTTTCCTTCCTAGGAACACTGATAGATTCAGTAGAAATGAAAATTTTTCTGACAGAGGTCAGGTTATCAAAGCTTCTAACTTCCTGCTGTGCTCTTCATTCCACTTCTCGGCCATCAGTGGCTCAGTGTATGGAAGTAATCGGCCTAATGGTAGCGGCAATGGACATAGTGCCGTTTGCCCGCCTACATCTCAGACCACTGCAACTTTGCATGCTCAATCAGTGGAATGGGGACTACACAGATTTGTCCCCTCTGCTAAATCTGGATCAAGAGACCAGGGATTCTCTTCTCTGGTGGTTATCTCGGGTCCATCTGTCCAGGGGAATGAGTTTCCGCAGGCCAGAGTGGACTATAGTGACGACAGATGCCAGCCTTCTGGGCTGGGGTGCAGTCTGGAACTCCCTGAAGGCTCAGGGTTCGTGGACTCAGGAGGAAGCCCTCCTTCCGATAAACATTCTGGAACTGAGAGCGATATTCAATGCTCTTCAGGCTTGGCCTCAACTAGCTGCGGTCAGGTTCATCAGATTTCAGTCGGACAATATCACAACTGTAGCTTATATCAACCATCAGGGGGGAACAAGAAGCCCCCTGGCAATGTTGGAGGTTTCAAAGATAATTCTATGGGCAGAGGTTCACTTTTGCCATCTCTCAGCTATCCATATCCCAGGAGTAGAGAATTGGGAGGCGGATTTTCTAAGTCGGCAGACTTTTCATCCGGGGGAGTGGGAGCTCCATCCGGAGGTATTTGTCCAGCTGATTCAACTATGGGGCAAACCAGAACTGGATCTGATGGCATCTCGTCAGAACGCCAAGCTTCCTTGTTACGGGTCCAGGTCAAGGGATCCCCAGGCAGCGCTGATAGATGCTCTAGCAGTGCCCTGGTCCTTCAGCCTGGCTTATGTGTGCCCACCATTTCCTCTCCTCCCTCGTCTGATTGCCAAGATCAAGCAGGAGAGAGCTTTGGTGATTTTGATAGCACCTGCGTAACCACGCAGGACTTGGTATGCAGATCTGGTGGACATGTCATCCTTTCCACCATGGACTCTGCCGCTGAGGCAGGACCTTCTACTCCAAGGTCCATTGAAACATCCAAATCTAATTTCTCTGCGGCTGACTGCTTGGAGATTGAACGCTTGATTTTATCAAAACGTGGTTTCTCCGAGTCGGTCATTGATACCTTGATTCAGGCTCGAAAGCCTGTCACCAGGAAAATCTATCATAAGATATGGTGTAAATATCTTCATTGGTGTGAATCCAAGGGTTACTCATGGAGTAAGGTCAGGATCCCTAGGATATTATCCTTTCTCCAAGAAGGATTGGAGAAGGGATTGTCAGCTAGTTCCTTAAAGAGACAGATTTCTGCTCTGTCTATTCTTCTGCACATGCGTCTGGCAGATGTTCCAGACGTTCAGGCGTTTGGCAGGCTTTTGTTAGAATCAAGCCTGTGTTTAAACCTGTTGCTCCGCCATGGAGTTTAAATTTATTTCTTAAAGTTCTTCAAGGGGTTCCGTTTGAACCTCTGCATTCCATAGATATCAAGCTTTTATCTTGGAAAGTCCTGTTTTTGGTAGCTATCTCTTCGGCTCGAAGAGTTTCAGAGTTATCTGCCTTACAGTGTGATTCCCCTTATCTGATCTTCCATGCAGATAAGGTAGTTTTGCGTACCAAACCTGGGTTTATCCTAAGGTGGTATTTAATAAGAATATCAATCAGGAGATTGTTGTTCCGTCACTGTGTCCTAATCCTTCTTCAAAGAAGGAACGTCTATTACACAATCTTGACGTGGTTTGTGCTTTAAAGTTTTATTTACAAGCTACTAAGGATTTTCGTCAAACATCTGCATTGTTTGTTGTCTACTCTGGACAGAGGAGAGGCCAAAAGACTTTGGCATCTTCTCTTTCTTTTTGGCTAAGAAGCATAATCCGTTTAGCTTATGAGACTGCTGGCCAGCAGCCTCCTGAAAGAATTACAGCTCATTCCACTAGAGCAGTAGCTTCCACATGGGCTTTTAAAAATGAGGCCTCTGTTGAACAGATTTGTAAGGCGGCGACTTGGTCTTCGCTTCATACTTTTTCTAAATTCTACAAATTCGATACCTTTGCTTCCTCAGAGGCTATTTTTGGGAGAAAGGTCTTGCAGGCAGTGGTGCCTTCCGTTTAAGTTCCTGCCTTGTCCCTCCCTTCATCCGTGTCCTAAAGCTTTGGTATTGGTATCCCACAAGTAATGGATGAACCCGTGGACTGGATACACCTTACAAGAGAAAACAAAATTTATGCTTACCTGATAAATTTCTTTCTCTTGTGGTGTATCCAGTCCACGGCCTGCCCTGTCACTTTAAGGCAGGTGTTTTTTATTTTTAAACTACAGTCACCACTGCACCCTATAGTTTCTCCTTTTTTCTTGCTTGTCTTCGGTCGAATGACTGGGAGTGGCAGTTAGGGGAGGAGCTATATAGACAGCTCTGCTGTGGGTGTCCTCTTGCAGCTTCCTGTTGGGAAGGAGAATATCCCACAAGTAATGGATGAACCCATGGACTGGATACACCACAAGAGAAAGAAATTTATCAGGTAAGCATAAATTTTGTTTTTGCCTGTGAAAAAAACACAATACCACCCCCCAACATTACAACCCACCACCCACATACCCCTACTCTAACCCAAACCCCCCTTAAATAAACCTAACACTACCCCCCTGAAGATCTCCCTACCTTGAGTTGTCTTCACCCAGCCGAGCACCGATGGACCAAAAGAAGACATCCGGAGCGGCAGAAGTCTTCATCCTATCCGGGCAGAAGAGGACATCTGGACCGGCAGACATCTTCATCCAAGCGGCATCTTCTATCTTCATCCATCCGACGAGGAGTGGCTCCATCTTCAAGACCTCCGGCGCGGAACATCCTTCTTCAATGACGACTACCGGACGAATGAAGGTTCCTTTAAGTGACGTCATCCAAGATGGCATCCCTCGAATTCCGATTGACTGATAGGATTCTATCAGCCAATCGGAATTAAGGTAGGAAAAATCTGATTGGCTGATTGAATCAGCCAATCAGATTCAAGTTCAATCGGATTGGCTGATCCAATCAGCCAATCAGATTGAGCTTGCATTCTATTGGCTGTTCCAATACTTTAATACTTTAGTTAATAATATTTAATTTATTTCATTAGAATAAAATTATATTTAATTTAGGGGGGTGTTAGGGTTAGGATTAGACTTAGCTTTAGGGGTTAATACATTTATTATAGTAGCGGCGAGGTCCGGTCGGCAGATTAGGGGTTAATACTTGAAGTTAGGTGGCGGCGATGTTAGGGAGGGCAGATTAGGGGTTAATACTATTTATTATAGGGTTTGCGAGGCGGGAGTGCGGCGGTTTAGGGGTTAATACATTTATTAGAGTGGCGGTGAGGTCAGGTCGGCAGAGTAGGGGTTAATAAGTGTAGGTAAGGTAGCGGCGACGTTGGGGGGGCAGATTAGGGGTTAATAAATATTATGTAGGTGTCGGCGATGTTAGGGGCAGCAGATTAGGGGTACATAGGTATTATGTAGGTTGCGGCGGTGTCCGGAGCAGAAGATTAGGTGTTAATAGTGTAATGCAGGGGTCAGTGATAGCGGGGGCGGCAGATTAGGGGTTAATAAGTGTAAGGTTAGGGGTGTTTAGACTCGGGGTACATGTTAGGGTGTTAGGTGCAGACTTAGAAAGTGTTTCCCCATATGAAACAATGGGGCTGCGTTAGGAGCTTAACGCTGCTTTTTTGCAGGTGTTTTTTTTTTTTCTGCCCAAACTGCCCCATTGTTTCCTATGGGGGAATCGTGCACGAGCACGTTTTTCCAGCTAGTCGCTACCGTAAGCAACGCTGGTATTGAGAGTTGAAGTGGCGGTAAATATGCCTTTACGCTCCCTTTTTGGAGCCTAACGCAGCCCTTCAGAGAACTCTAAATACCAGCGTTGTTTAGAAGCAGCACTAGAAAAAAAAACACGCGTAGCTAACGCACCCCTTTGGCCGCAAAACTCTAAATCTAGGTGTATGTAAATAAACCTAAGCTAACCATTGCCCTGAAAAGGGCATTTGGATGGGCATTGCCCTTAAAAGGGCATTTAGCTCTTTTATGGTGCCCAAAAAAAAACACCCAATAAACCCTTAAAAAACCTAACACTAACCCCCGAAGATCCACTTAAAGTTTTCAAAAACCGGACATCCATCCTCATCCAGCCGGCGAAGTCCTCATCGAAGCCGCAGAAGTCTTCATCGAAGTGGGCAGAAGTCTTCATCGAAACAGCCAGAAGTCTTCATCCAAGCGGCATCTTCTATCTTCATCCATCCGGCGCGGAGCGGGTCCATCTTTAAGACATCCGACGCGGAGCATCCTCTTCTTCCGATTGTCGCTGGAAAATTAAGTTCACTTTAAGTGACGTCATCCAAGATGGCATCCCTTACAGCCAATAGGATTGAGCTCACATTCCATTGGCTGATTGGAATAGCCAATAGAATGCAAGCTCAATCCTATTGGCTGATTAGATCAGCCAATAGGATTTTTTCCCCTTAGAATTCTATCAGAATAAAATTATATTTAATTTAGGGGGGTGTTAGGGTTAGACTTAGCTTTAGGGGTTAATACATTTATTATAGTAGCGGCGAGGTCCAGTCGGCAGATTAGGGGTTAATACTTGAAGTTAGGTGGCGGCGATGTTAGGGAGGGCAGATTAGGGGTTAATACTATTTATTATAGGGTTTGCGAGGCGGGAGTGCGGCGGTTTAGGGGTTAATACATTTATTAGAGTGACGGTGAGGTCCGGTCGGCAGATTAGGGGTTAATAAGTGTAGGTAAGGTAGCGGCGACGTTGGGGAGGGCAGATTAGGGGTTAATAAATATTATGTAGGTGTCGGCGATGTTAGGGGCAGAAGATTAGGGGTACATAGGTATTATGTAGGTTGCGGCGGTGCCCGGAGCAGAAGATTAGGTGTTAATAGTGTAATGCAGGGGTCAGTGATAGCGGGGGCGGCAGATTAGGGGTTAATAAGTGTAAGGTTAGGGGTGTTTAGACTCGGGGTACATGTTAGGGTGTTAGGTGCAGACTTAGAAAGTGTTTCCCCATAGGAAACAATGGGGCTGCGTTAGGAGCTTAACGCTGCTTTTTTGCAGGTGTTTTTTTTTTTTTTTTTTCTGCCCAAACTGCCCCATTGTTTCCTATGGGGGAATCGTGCACGAGCACATTTTTCCAGCTAGCCGCTACCGTAAGCAACGCTGAAAAGGGCATTTTGATGGGCATTGCCCTTAAAAGGGCATTTAGCTCTTTTTTGGTGCCCAAAAAAAAACACCCAATAAACCCTTAAAAAAACCTAACACTAACCACCGAAGATCCACTTAAAGTTTTCGAAAACCGGACATCCATCGTCATCAAGCCGGCGAAGTCCTCATCGAAGCCGCAGAAGTCTTCATCGAAGTGGGCAGAAGTCTTCATCGAAACAGCCAGAAGTCTTCATCCAAGCGGGCAGAAGTCTTCATCCAGACGGCATCTTCTATTTTCATCCATCCGGCGCGGAGCAGGTCCATCTTCAAGACATCCGACGCGGAGCATCCTCTTCTTCCGATTGTCGCTGGAAAATTAAGTTCACTTTAAGTGACGTCATCCAAGATGGCATCCCTTACAGCCAATAGGATTGAGCTCACATTCCATTGGCTGATTGGAATAGCCAATAGAATGCAAGCTCAATCCTATTGGCTGATTAGATCAGCCAATAGGATTTTTTCCCCTTAGAATTCTATCAGTGAATAGGAATTAATCAGCTAATGGAATGTTAATAACTGCAATGTAGGTGGCGGCGATGTTAGGGGCTGCAGATTAGGGGTTAATAACTGTAATGTAGGTGGCAGAGATGTTAGGGGCGGCAGATTAGGGGTTAATAAATGTAATGTAGGTGGCGGCAATATTAGGGACAGCAGACGTGGTTTTTATGTGAGGGTGTTAGGTTTTTCTTTCCCCATAGACATCAATGGGGCTGTGTTACGGAGCTTTTGTTTCCGCAATCGCAGGTGTTAGGCTTCTTTTTTGCTGGCTCTCCCCATTGACGTCTATGGGGAAATCATGCACGAGCACTTTAAAGCAGAGCCCTGCTCTTTCTGCTGTGGCCCTAACGCCACCATATCGCCCACACAAACCTGCTTTTTACAAACTTGTAATAGCAGAGCTATAGGGAGGTGCTTTTGTGGAGACCGTTAATTTCCCTATAGCGCTCAAAACTCGTAATCTATCTGAAAATTATTTCATGATTCAGATTGAGCATACAATGTAAAACTTTCCTATTTTCTTTCTAATATCTAATTTGCTTTGTTCTCATTGTATCCTTTGTTGAAAACATACCTAGATAGGCTCAGGGGCAGCAATGCACTACTGGGAGCTAGCTGCTGATTAGTGACTGACAGTGCCATCTTTAACACAGGGCAAAAGGGGCAACTGCCCAGGACCCAGTCTTTGTTGGGGGGCCCGAGTCCTAAAAAAAAAAAATGTTGGTTCATGCCAGACTGCTGATGTCATGTGACATGGGGGGGGACACACATAGTCAGTCCTAATACTGTCACAGTCAAAAGTTCTCTGCTTATATTTATTTGTGAGAAAGTGTGCCAGACCGTGCCTGTGTCATGTGACATGCCAAGCTAGTGCCATGTGCTGTTTTAGATGTGCACTGAGTAGCACTGAATGCTAAGCCCTAACTCAGCATCCAGCCAATCCCACTGCATCAGAAAAGGTCCTGCTGGGGTTACCACTGTTACCAGGTAACTGCTCTGGTTATGGGGATTGTTTCTGGGTAGGGATGACTGTAGACGTTTGCAGCACAAAGTTGGAGCGGCAGGCACATGAGGATTTGAGAATCTGTGCAGCTGCACACACTGCTCTCTTCAGTCTTGAGGCTGTGTGACTCGTTTCACACTGTATCCATGCAGCCTTGGATAGACAGCATCCAGCCTGCTGGTCCCTTTAGCCCTGCTCTTTCTGCTGTGGCCCTAAGATCAACTAACTGAAGTTTGTTAGGGGAACAGTGCTTTGTAGAAAGGTGTCAGTGGGAAGAATAAGTTAGTGCACACACACCCCTCCCCCATGCAGCATTGTCTAGTGCAGGGTGAGAGGGAACTTGTTCCTAGCAAAGACGTAACATGTGCTGCTGTGGCTGATGTGTGGTATCATGCTGATACTTTACCCATTAAGGTAAGGTTTATTTTTATAGGTTTTTTTTTCTCTCTGTCTCAGATTTTACAGCTTCCCATAGTAGTTCTGCTGTTCTAGTCAGTAAAGTTATATTTGTCTGCACCTCCATGCTTCCTCCTCAGTCTTTACCTTGCTTTGCTCCTGTTAGCTGCCCTAAATCTCTTTAACCAGCTAACCTCACACCAGAATCATATTCAAAAGCATATTAAATTAACCCAGAGTGGAGGAATTTATATATTTATTTACTTATTACTACTGCTTAGGTCCAGTTTCACATATTGCAATTTTTTTTTTTTTTTTTAAATGATTAGCCCAGCAGTGGAGGAATTTATATATTTATTTACTTATTACTACTGCTTAGGTCCAGTTTCACATATTGCAATTTATTTCATTTTTTTTTTTTTTTTAAATGATTAGCCCAGCAGTGGATGACCCACTGCTGGGCAAATAATTTTAAAAAAATGTTAATAAAATAAATCGATTTAGTTGTTTTTTGGTATGTTGTTATGGAGAGCGAAATTGCAGGGGGGGGGGGGGCAAGAAAATGTTTGCCCAGGGTCCAGCCAATATTAAAGACGGCCCTGGTGACTGAACATACATGCATTTTGTTATTGGCTTACCCAATGTGTTTAGCAAGCTCCCAGTAGTGCACTGCTGCTCCTTCAACATAGGATAACAAGAGAATTAAGCAAATGTGATAATAGAAGTAAACTGGAAAGTTGTTTATTCTGTATGCTCTCATGAATCATGAATTTAAATTTTTGTGTTTTATGTCCTTTTAATCTAGTTTTAAGGGTTCTACAAGCCCACCTGTTTAAACCCATGGATGGTTTAGACTTCAGCTCTTGTCCTCTTCCTGTTAGCCATTCTTCAGCTAGAAGGGTGTTTTGAGTTTCTGCTTTGTCTTGCAGGGCTTCTTTCTTGATTTTCCATCAAGATAAGGCTGTGCTATGGACCAATTATTTTTTTCTTAAGGTGGTATCTACAGATACCATTAACCAAGAATTTGTGTTTCAGTGCACTATGGGGCCAGGCTGTCTAGAGGCTCATGAGAGTTAGGAGCACTGAAGTGGGGGAATCCTCTGGTGTGGGAGCCAGGGGCCACACTAAGTAGCATCAGGTTAGGAGGTGTTAAAGGGTTCTCTCAGACACCCATATAGTGCTTGGTTATTGTTCTGTGAAGACAAAAGCAAATCTGTTCCCAACCTGTTACTTGAACCCTGACCTTGGCAAAATTTTGGGATCTATCTACCTGTTTATAAAACCTTAACTGAGACACATGTATGGGACTGATTTCTTTCCTATGGCATGGAGAGTCCACGATTCATTCCAATTACTAATGGGATATTCACTCCTGGCCAGCAGGAGGAAGCAAATAGCACCCAGCAGAGCTGTTAAGTGTCACTTCCCTTACCCATAACCCCCAGTCATTCTCTTTGCCTTGATCACGGGAGGATGGTGAAGAAGGTGTCTGAAGATTTTAATTCTTTAATGTATACTTTCTTTCATGTAAGTGGCAAGAGTCCATGAGCTAGTGATGTATGGGATATTGGGATATACATTCCTACCTGGAGAGGGCAAAGTTTCCTAAACCTCAAAATGCCTATAAATACACCTCCCACCTCATTCATACTTCATTTTTACAAACTTTGCCTTCATTTTAGGATGGTGAAGCAAGTTGTGCTTGATTTTAATGTGAAAGGCGCTTCTAAGCATTTTGAAGCCCAGTTCCTCTCAAAGTACAATGTTTCTCTGAGGGATGTGAAGGTAGTATTTGCCTAATGATGCCATGTTTTCACTTATGGGAAATCTATTCTAAGGCTCTCTGTAAATTCGGTCTTGGGGATTCATCTGCCACCTACCTTTACAGATCGACGTTATACTCCTCTACCATTACCTCTACTGATATGTTTCAGTACTAGTTTGGCTGTCTGCTATATATGGATGGGTGTCTTCAGGTTTGGAAATTGAACGCTTAAGTGTTTAGTCATAGATGTTTCTCTGACTCAATTATTAGCACTATGATACAGGCTCATAAGTCTGTTTCTAGGAGTTTTTATCTTTGGGTTTGGAAAACCTATATTTCATGATGTTCAACTCATGATTATTCTTGGCATTCTTTTAGAATTCCTAGGACTTTACTGTTTCTTCAGGATGGTTTGGATTAACGTTTTGTCTGCAAATACTTTGAAAGGACAAATTTCTGCTCTTTCTGTCTTATTTCATAGAGAGATTGCTGAACTTCCTGATATTCACTGTTTTGTTCATATTAAACCTGTTTTTAAATCTATTCTCCTCCTAGGAGTCTCAATTTTGGTTTTGAAGATTTTTCAGGCTCCTCCTTTTGAGTCTATGGGGGATCAGGTCCTCCAGACCTGGTGCAACGCCGCCCCCTGCAGATTTGCGGCCAATCGGCTGCTAGCAGGCGGGTGTCAATCAACCCAATCGTACTCGATTGGGTTGAATAGCGGCAATGTCTGTCCGCCTGCTCAGAACAGGTGGACAGGGTTATGGAGCAGCGGTTATAGAGCACCCGAAGCTTGATAAATGGGCCAGTATGTATTCTCTGGACATTAAATTACTTTCTTGGAAAGTGTTTTTTCTTTTGGCTATCTCTTCTGCTTGAAGAGTTTCTGTATTGTCTGCTCTCTCTTGTGAGTGTCTTTATCTGATTTTCCGTTGACGGACTTCATTTAAATTTTTGCCTAAAGTTGTGAATTCTAGCAATATCAATAAGGAAATTGTTGTTCCTTCTTTGTGTCCTAATTTTAAGAATACTCTTGTAGGGTCTTTACATTCTTTGGATGTGTTAAGAGCTTTGAAATATTATGTTGAGGCTACTTAAGATTTTAGAAAGACTTCTAGTCTTTTTTTATTTTTTCTGTCTCCTGGGAAGGACAGAAAGTCTCTGTTGTTTCTCTGTTTTTTTGATTCAGACTTTTGATTCATAAAGCTTAGAGAATTACAGCTCATTTTACTAGATCAGTTGCCACTTCTTGATCTCTCAAGAATGAAGCTTTGGTTGATCAACTTTGCAAAGCAGCAACTTGGTCTACTTTGCATACTTTTTCATTTTACCATTTTTTATGTGTTCGCTTCTTCAAAAGCAGCCTTTGGTAGGAAGGTTTTCCAGGCAGTTGTCTCAGCTTGATCCTCATGCCTTTGATTCTAGTTTTTTTGAAATATTTAAGAAAACTTAATTATTGTTTGGGATTTAATTTCTCAATAGAAATATCTGTTTTTATTTTTATCCCTCCCTCTCTAGTAACTTATGGGGGCCCATTTATCAAGCACCGAATGGAGCTTGAGGGCCCATGTTTCTGGCGAGGCTGCAGGCTCGCCAGAAACACTAGTTATGAAGCAGCGGTCTAAAGACCACTGTCCATAACCTGTCCGCCTGCTCTGAGTAGGCGGACAGACATCGCCGCAATTCAACCCGATAGAGTACGATCGGGTTGATTGACACCCCCCTGCTGGCGGCCAATCTGTAGGGGGTGGTGTATTGCTCTCTGCATTCAGCAAGGTCTGTCGGACCTGATCCGCACTGTCGGATCAGGTCCGACAGACCTTTGTTACATAGGCCCAATGGACTTCCACATCTTGGGTATTATATCCCATACGTCTCTAGCTCATGGACTCTTGCCACTTACATGGAAGAAAACATAATTTATGTAAGAACTTACCTGATAAATTAATTTCTTTCATAGTGGCAAGAGTCCATGAGCCCCACCCTATTTTTTGTGGTTATGATTTTTTTGTATAAAGCCCATTATTTTTTCCAGTTCCTCTATTTTGTATGCTTTTTACTCCTTTTTACACCTCACTTCTTGGCTATACGTTAAACTGAAGTATGAGTGAGGTGGGAGGTGTATGTATAGGCATTTTGAGGTTTGGGAAACTTTGCCCCCTCCAGGTTGGAATGTATATCCCATACGTCACTAGCTCATGGACTCTTGCCACTATGAAAAAAATTAATTTATTAGGTAAGTTCTTACATAAATTATGTTTTTCCCTGCAAGCAAGGATTTGGGGCTATGCTCTGTCCATGTAAATCTCTTTAGTTAGGGTAATGGTGGCTTTTAGCCATTAGAAGGCAGCGAGGTGATCCTTGCTTTATTTCTAACATCTATGCTACCCCTTTGATAGAAAACCAGAGTTGGTTACTCTGTTTTTTCTTTTTCTACGGGTCCCTGACAGATGCTGGTGTATCAGTTACACCTAAGAAGCTGTTCCTGCCCTGCAGCCGGATCCACAGGTACGTGCTATTGCCTTCTAGGTCTTGGGGAAAGTACTAGAGGTTAATCCTCTGTGGACCTTTCATATGGGGCTCACTTTATTTCCTGTGTATAGGAATTTAAGTTTTGGGCAGCATATTTTAAACGGGGACTTTAATGTGGAATTTAAATTTCCATCCATAAGGCAGGGAGCGTCCACGACTTCATTCCTTACTGTTGGGAAATACAACACCTGGCCACCAGGAGGAGGCAAAGACACCCCAGCCAAAGGCTTAAATATCCCTCCCACTTCCCCTATCCCCCAGTCATTCTTTTCCTTTTGTCACTATAGGAGGCATATGGCAGAGAAGTGTCAGAAGATTTGGATAGTCATGTAATGGGTATGTTCCCTTCAAGAAAGGACTCGAGTTTTAAGTAATCATGTCAACCTCTCAGTGAGAGTATTGATGAAAGTTAGAGTCTGGAGATGCAGGGAAAGTTTTTCTGTGAACCCATCCAGACTGTCGCCTAACAGCTCCTGAGCAATCAGTCTTGACGAGTTTCATTGCTTGCTGTTACACACTCAAGTCCATGGGGTTAATTTATTAAGGTGCGGACGGACATCATACGCTGTATCGTAACATGTCCGTCGCATATCGATAAATGCCGACAGCATACGCTGTCAGCATTTATCATTGCACCAGCAGTTCTTGTGAGCTGCTGGTGCAATGCCACCCCCTGCAGATTCGCGGCTAGGATGTCAATCAACCCGATCATATCTGATCGGGCTGATTGCTGTCCACCACCTTAGAGGTGGTGGACCAGTTAAGGAGCAGCGGTCTTAGGACTGCTGCTTCTTAACTTCCGCTTCAGGCGGATCTGAAGTGGAGTGGGTCGGAAGCAGCATCCGCTGCTTCATAAATCGAACCCCATGTCAGAAGCGTTGCTGCAAGACTGTCACACTTGAAAGGCTGTGCCTGTTCCACAGCATGGATCCTGAAGGGCAAGACAGTTTTCTATATACACTTTTGCTATACAAGGTCACAGTGTGGCTCCTTTATGCCTAGATAGGATTTAAGGGTTAATATATCCTCCAGGGAGATTATTTGAACAGCTTGCGGTTATTTATAACTGCTTTAATGTGAGAGTTTTTGGGCTCATAGACTGTGTGCTTTTGGCTTGGAATAAACAGGTTTCACTTTCGTTTTTGCGTGTTGCGCAGCTCATAATAGCTTAGCACCTTTTTCATAGCAGGGGCTAGCAGGGTGCGGTCTTTTAATTTTCCTACGATCCTGCTGCGGACATCACTCCTAAGGAGAGCGTTTTCACCGTTAGCTGTCTGGGTCTAGGAGGTGGTGAGTGCCCCAGCCATTAGGATTATAAAGGTGTCGTTTTTTTAATAAAAGCGTTTACTTTTTGTCTGTCCTTCTGTGAATATATCTTAGCTATGGAGGACTCTGATACTACATTAGAAGGTTCCGTTACTTCTGTACTGATTAATAATTCCTGTGTATAATGTAAGGAGGCCGTGGCTTGCCCACCTGCTCAATTTTGTTTCCTTTGCCTAAGCACTGTTGTAAAGTCTAAGAAGGGAGACAAGCCTGCTAATACTCATAGTGCTATTAGCCCCTCTGAGCCATATAACTCTCAGGAATCTGTGTCCTGAGAGATTATTACCCTTTCTACACTACCCTCTCCACATGCATTTCCCCATAGCTTTTTTTCCAGCAGACTTTACTGCGCAGTTACAATCAGCGGTATCTGCGGCCCTGAGTGCCTTACCTCGCTCTAGCAAACGTAAGAGAAAAGTTAAACATATTTCTCCTGACCTAAATATTTGTCGGATTTAGCTACTATGTCCCAGCTATCTGAGGATGAGTTAACCTCTGTAGCTTCAGATGGTGAGCATCTGCGTTTTTTATTAAAGGAGGTTCTGTCTACGCTAGAAGTTCCAGATGCTACACTCCCTGAGGAACCTAAGATCCCTCAATTAGACAGTGTTTATGAAGACAGGAAGGTCCCTCTGACTTTTCCTGTTCCAGTTAGGATGGCGAACATTATTAGTAATGAATGGGAAAGAATAGGAACTTCTTTTTCCCCCTCGTCTACTTTTAAAAAATGGTTCCCGGTCCCTGACTCTCAATTAGATTTGTGGGGCTCCATCCCTAAGGTGGATGGCACTATTTCTTTCTAATGAAACGTTGAGTCCACGGATCATCTAATTACTATTGGGAATATCACTCCTGCCCAGCAGGAGGCGGCAAAGAGCACCACAGCAACCCCAGTCATTCTCTTTGCTTACATTAGAGCAAGGAAGTGGTAAAGATTAGGTGTTGGAAAGAAGATTCTTCAAGCAAGATTTTATTATTTTTCAGCAGTGCAAGATTGTTCTGCTTTGTCCTAGGGTGTAGCCGTAGTCCATATCAGTCTCTTCAGTAGAGCAGTGGTGGCTTTCAAGCAATGGGAACTTGTGGAGTACAAACTGCGCCTCCTATATATTTAATGCTGCCCTAATCATGCAAGCCTGAGTCCGGTTCATCCACAGGTCCATGTGAGGTCTTTAATTGACAGAAAATAGAAGTTGAGTCCGGTTCATCTAGCAGAATATTCACTCCGGTGTCAGTCAAGCAGAAAAATAAAGCAGTTTTGTTTTAAAATTTAAAAGAACAGTAATGTTTTTTTTTTGTGGGGTATTTTCTAAATAAAATATCAGTTTGTTTATCTATTTATTGTGTTTATTGGTGAATAAAGATGGACCAAGAGGCCCTGCAAGATGTTACATGTTCTTTATGTTTTGTTGCTAATGTGGAACCACCAATCCCTTTCTGTTCCTCATGTATTGAGAGAACTTTACATTACAGGGATAGACTTTTTCCTGAGCCAACATTGTCTAAGGCGGATGCTGTTCAGGAGTCTTCTCACAATGTTCAAGATATGCCACAGCTTTCTCCTCAAGCGTCCCAAAATTTATCATCCACACAGCCAGTGCCCTGCGCTTCCTCTATTACTCCACTTGGAGTTACTTTGCAAGACATCGCTTCCCTCATGTCCTCAGCGGTATCTGATGCGTTGTCTGCTTTTACCATGCTGCAGGGAAAGCGCAAGAGGAAATGTAAACAATCAGTGAGTGAGGTTGCTGACACAGTCGTGGCTATTCCGAATGTCCCCTCCCAGAAATCTGAGGAGGAAGATACTTCGGTGGCATCTGAGTGTGAAATCTCAGACTCAGACAGTGTAATTCCTTCTGCTGATACTGAAGTTGTATCTTTCAGGTTTAAGCTCGAACACCGCCGTTTGTTACTTAAGGAGGTTTTAGCTACCCTGGACGACTCCGACACTACTGTCATAGTCAATCCTAAGAAGTCTAGTAAACTAAACAAGTATTTTGATATACCTTCCATGGTGGAGGTTTTTCCTCTACCAGATCGAGCTACAGAGATTATTGCTAGGGAATGGGAGAGACCGGGTATCCCTTTTTCTCCATCCCCTATATTTAAGAAGATGTTTCCTATAGCAGACTCTATCAAGGATTCTTGGCAGACGGTACCCAAGGTGGAAGGGGCAATTTCCACTTTAGCTAAGAGGACCACTATTCCCATAGATGATAGTTGATCCTTTAAAGATCCGATGGATAAGAAGTTGGAGGGGTTGCTCAAGAAGATGTATGTATACCAGGGTTTATAATGGCAACCTGCGGTGTGTATTGCTACTGTCACTAGTGTGACGACATACTGGTTTGATGCGTTGTCTGATTCTATTTGGACAGACATTCCCCTCGAAGAAATCCAGGATAGGATCAAGGCCCTTAAGTTGGCCTATTCCTTAATTACAGATGCTTCCCTACAGGTTATTAAATTGGGAGCAAAGATTTCCGGGTTTGCCGTACTGGCCCACAGAGCCTTATGGTTAAAATCCTGGTCTGTGGATGTGTCTTCTAAGTCTAAGCTTTTGGTGATTCCTTACAAGGGTAAGACCTTGTTTGGGCCAGGATTGGCGGAAATTATTTCTGACATTACGGGAGGAAAGGGTCATTTCCTCCCTCAGGATAAGAGGAATAAGCAGAAAGGACGGCAGAGTTATTTACGTTCCTTTTGAAACTTCAAGGGTAAGCCCTCCTTTCCCTTTACCAAGCAGGAACAGTCCAAGACTTCCTGGAGGTCCAACCAGTCTTGGAACAAGGGAAAGCAATCTAAGAAGCCTGCAATTGACTCAAAGTCAGCATGAAGAGACTGCCCCCGATCCGGGATCAGATCGTGTAGGGGGCAGACTTTCCTTCTTCACTCAGGCTTGGGTTCGGGATGTTCAGGAACCTTGGGAGGTGGACAGCATGGCCCAGGGATACAAGCTAGAGTTTAAGACCTTTCCTACCAGGGGCAGGTTTCTGCTTTCAAGATTATCTGTAGACCAGATAAAAAGAGAGGCGTTCTTACACTGTGTTCGGGACCTTTCCGACCTGTGAGTGATAGTTCCTGTCCCAATGCAGGAACATGGTCTGGGGTTCTACTCCAATCTGTTCGTGGTTCCCAAAAAAGAGGGAACCTTCAGACCAATTTTAGATCTCAAACGTCTAAACAAATTCCTCAGAGTACCGTCCTTCAAGATGGAAACTTTTCGTTCCATTCTTCCCTTGGTTCAAGAGGGTCAATTTATGACAACGGTAGATTTAAAGGACGCGTACCGCATGTTCCCATCCACAGGGACCATCACAAGTGTCTGAGGTTTGCATTTCTAGACAAACACTTCCAGTTTGTGGCTCTTCCATTCGGCCTTGCCACAGCTCCCAGAATTTTCTCAAAGGTTCTGGGATCCCTGTTGGTGGTGCTCCGATTGCGGGGCATTGCAGTGGCGCCTTATCTGGACGACATTCTGGTTCAGGCGCCATCCTTTCAACAAGAAAAACCCCACATGGAAATGTTGTTATCCTTCCTGCGATCTCACGGATGGAAGGTGAATTTGGAAAAGAGTTCCTTAGTTCCAACTACAAGGGTAGTTTTCTTGGGAACCATAATAGATTCCTTATCAATAAAAAATTTTTTGACAGAAGTCAGGAAAACAAAGCTTTTCGATTCCTGTCTAGCTCTTCAGTCCTCTCCTCGGCCATCAGTGGCTCAATGTATGGAGGTAATAGGTCTGATGGTAGCAGCCATGGACATCATCCCGTTTGCCCATTTCCACCTCAGGCCTTTGCAGTTATGCATGCTCAGGCAGTGGAACAGAGATTATGCGGATCTGTCTCCACGATTACATCTGGAGCAGGAGACAAGGGATTCTCTTCTTTGGTGGTTGTCTCAGGATCATCTCTCCCAGGGAACCTGCTTCCGCAGACCCACCTGGGTGATTGTAACAACGGACGCCAGCCTACTGGGATGGGGAGCCGTCTTGGGATCTCTAAAGGCTCAGGGGACATAGACTCGGTTGGAGTCTGTTTTACCCATTCTGGAGCTGAGAGCAATCTTCAATGCTCTTCTGGTCTGGCCTCAGTTAGCTTCGGCCCAGTTTATCAGGTGCCAGTCGGACAACATAACTTCAGTGGCTTACATCAACCATCAGGGGGAACTTGGAGTTCCTTGGCCATGGCAGAGGTAGCCAAGATAACTCAGTGGGCGGACTCCCACAACTGCTGCCTGTCGGCGATCCACATCCCAGGAGTGGACAACAGGGAGGCGGATTTTCTGAGCAGACAGACCTTTCACCCGAGTGAGTGGGAACTCCATCTGGTGGTGTTTTCCAGCTCGATTCTCAAATGGTGACAGCCAGAACTGGATCTCATGGCATCTCGGCAGAATGCCAAGTTTCCAAGGTACTAGTCGAGATCAAGGGATCCTCAGGCAATTCTGATAGACGCTCTGGAGGTACCTTGGAATTTCAGTCTCGCATACCTATTTTCCCCGTTTACTCTCCTCCCTCAAGTCATTGCTCGAATCAAACAAGAGAGGGTGTCAGTGATCCTCATAGCACCGGCGTGGCCTCGCAGGATCTGGTATGCAGACCTGGTCATCTCTTCCACCTTGGAGACTTCTGCTGAGAAAGGACCTTCTACTTCAAGGGCCCTTCCTTCATCCAAATCTAGTTTCTCTGAAGCTGACTATTTGGAGATTGAACGCTTAATTTTATCTAAGCGTGGATTTTCAGAGTCGGTCATTGAGACCATGATTCAGGCTCGTAAGCCTGTGACTAGAAAGATTTACCATAATATATGACGTAAATATCTGCATTGGTGTGAATCCAAAGGCTACTCTTGGAGTAGAGTTCGGATTCCTAGTATTTTTTCTTTTCTCCAAGAGGGTTTGGAGAAGGGTTTATTGGCAAGCTCCCTAAAGGGTCAAATATCTGCCTTGTCTATTTTGTTACATAAATGTCTGGCGGATGTACCAGATGTGTAATCGTTCTGTCAGGCCTTGGTCAGAATCAGGCCTGTGTTTAAGCTGGTTAGTCTTAATCTAGTTCTTAAAGTTCTTCAACAGGCTCCTTTTGAGCCTATGCATTCCTTAGATATTAAGTTGTTATCTTGGAAGGTTTTGTTTCTTGTTGTTATTTCATCTGCTCGTAGAGTTTCAGAGCTCTCGACATTACAGTATGAGTCTCCTTACCTTATTTTTCATTCGGATAAGGTAGTTTGGCGTACTAAGTTAAAGTTTCTCCCTAAAGTGGTTTCAGATCGGAACATTTATCAGGAGATTGTTGTTCCTTCCTTGTGTCGTAACCCTTCTTCTCAGAAGGAACGTCTGCTGCACAATCTGGATGTGGTGCGTGCATTGAAATTCTATTTACAGGCGACTAAGGATTTTCGTCAGTCTTCTGCTCTGTTTGTGGTTTTCTCTGGAAAACGTTAGGGGCAGAAAGCTAGGCTACTTCTCTTTCTTTGTGGCTGAAGAGTATCATTCGCTGGACAGCAGCCTCCTAAAAAAGTTACGGCTCATTCTACGAGGGCTGTTTCCTCTTCCTGGGCATTCAAAAATGAAGCTTCTGTGGAACAGATTTGCAAGGCTGCAACTTGGTCCTCTCTTCACACTTTTTCTAAATTCTATAAATTTGATACTTTTGCCTCGGCTGAGGCTTCTTTTGGGAGAAAGGTTCTTCAAGCAGTGGTGCCTTCCGTTTAGGTTCCCTGTCTTGTCCCTCCCTTATCATCTGTGTCCTCTAACTTGGGTATTGATTCCCAATAGTAATTAGATGATCCGTGGACTCACCGTGTCATTAGAAAGAAAACAAAATTTATGCTTACCTGATAAATTTATTTATTTCTTGACACGGTGAGTCCACGGCCCGCCCTGTTTTTTTAAGGACAGGGTTTTTTATTATAAACTTCAGACACCTCTGCACCTTGTTGCTTCCTTTCTCTCCTTTGCTTCATTTGAATGACTGGGGTTGGAGGGAAGGGAGGTGATATTTAACATCTTTGCTGTCGTGCTCTTTGCTGCCTCCTGCTGGGCCGGAGTGATATTTCCAATAGTAATTAGATGATCCGTGGACTCACCATGTCAAGAAAGAAAGAAATTTATCAGGTAAGCAAAAATGTTGTTTTCTACGCTGGCTAAGCGTACTACTATCCTTCAGGAGGATATTTCTTCTTTTACAGAGCCTATGGATAAGAAAATGGAAACCTTCTGAGGAAGGTGTTTCAACATACAGGGTTTTTATTTCAACCGGCGGCAGCTGTAGCCGCAGTTGCTGGAGCAGCTACCTACTGGTGCGACACTCTGTCGGAGCTCATTGAGGTGGAGACTCCCCTCGAGGATATTCAGGAGAGAATTAAGGCTCTGAGAATTAATAACTCCTTCATCTGTGACGCGAATATGCAGATTATTCGCCTAAATGCAAAGGCTTCTGGCTTTGCGGTCCTAGCTCGCTGGGCTCTCTGGTTGAAGTCTTGGTCTGTGGATATGACTTCTAAATCCAGACTTCTTTCTCTTCCTTTCATGGGGAAGATTTTATTCGGACCAGGGCTAAACTCCATTATTTCTACAGTTACCGGAGGGAAAGGTGCCTTCTTACCACAGGAAAAGAAAAATAAGAAAAATAGGCCTAAGGAACAGCAATTGTCTAATTTCTGTTCCTTTCATTCTGACAAATCACAATGCCAGCCATCCTCTTCCAAGTCCGAGCAGCCCAAGAGTACTTGGAAACCAGCTCGGTCCTGGAATAAGTCCAAACAGACTAAGAAGCCCGCCAAGAACAAATCGGCATGAAGGGACGGCACCCGATCCGGGATTGGATCGGGTAGGGGGCGGACTGTCTCTTTTTTTTAGATGCTTGGTTCCAGGATGTACAGGATCCTTGGGTCCTGGAGGTTGTATCTCAAGGATACAGGATAGGATTCAAGTCTCATCTGCCCAGGGGCAGATTCCTACTCTCCAGTCTGTCTACAAGACCAGAAAAGAGGGCTGCCTTCTTAGGCTGCGTACAGGATCTCTCCTCTCTAGGAGTAATCATCCCGGTACCTACAGCAGAAAAAGGTTTGCGGTTTTAGTCAAACCTTTTTGTGGTTCCAAAGAAGGAGGGAACTTTTCATCCAATTCTGGACTTAAAGTGCCTAAACAAGTTTCTTAGTGTTCCCTCTTTCAAGATTGAGACAATATGGTCAATCCTTCCTCTGGTTGGACAGTTTATGACAACTATAGACCTGAAGGATGCATACCTTCACGTTAGGATATACAGGGAACATGTTCAGTTCCTGAGGTTTGCCTTTCTGGACCAGCACTTCCAGTCCATAGCTCTTCCGTTTGTCCTAGCTACTGCTCCAAGGATATTTTTGAAGGTTCTGGGGGCTCTGCTAGCTGTTGCCAGAACATGAGGTATTGCAGTAGCGCCTTACCTGGATGATATCTTGGTGCAGGCACCATCTTTTTGTCTAGCAGAAGAACATTCGGTGTCCCTTGTCAGTCTTCTTCGATCACATGGATGGAAGATAAACTTGGAAAAGAGTTCTCTTACTCCAAGTACAAGGGTGAATTTCCTGGGGACAATAATAGACTCCAAGAAGGCACAAGGACTGTGGACTCAGGAGGGGTCCTCCCTTACGATCAATATATTGGAACTCTAGGCAATCTTCAATGCATTGCTTGGCCCCTTCTGGGTTCGTCACAGTTTATCAGATTCCAATCAGACAATATAACCTTGGTTGCCTACATGAACCATCAGGAGGGAACGAGACGTCCCTTGGCGATGAGAGAAGTATCTCAGATACTAGAGTGGGTGGAGACTCACAGATGTACGCTGTCAGAGATCCACATTCCGGGTGTGGACAACTGGGAAGCGGACTTCCTCAGCAGGCAATCCTTTCACCCAGGGGAATGGTCTCTCCACCCCGAGGTGTTTGCAGAAATATGCAGCAAGTGGGGGACACCGGAGATAGATTTCATGGCATCCCATCTCAATACCAAGCTACCCAGGTACGGGTTCATGTCGAGGGATCCTCAGGCGGAATTGATTGATGCCCTATCAGTACCATGGAGGTTTAGACTCATATCTTTGTCCTCCATTACCGCTTCTCTCTCATGTGGTGGCTCTCATCAAGCAGGAGCAAGCATCAGTGATTCTGATTTCTCCATCATGGCATGTGAAGGACGTGGTTTGCGGATCTGGTGGGGATGTCCTCATCTCCTCAGTGGAGCTTACCTTGTCACAGAGATCTGCTGATACAGGGTCCCTTCGGTCATCAAAATCTAGATTCTCTGAGACTGACTGCGTGGAGATTGAACACTTAGTCTTAGCCAAGAGAGGGTTCTTAACTACTAGTTCAATGAAGGGACAGATATCTGTCGGTGTTTACTGCACAAGAGATTGGCTGAGCTTCCCGATGTGCAGTCCTTTGTTAAGGCTCTGACTATGATCAGACCTGTGTTTAGATATGGGGCTCCACCTTGGAGCCTAAATCTTTTTCTTAGTGTTTTGCAGCAGGCTCTGTTTGAGCCTATGCATACTGTTGACATTAAATTGTTATCTTGGAAGGTTGTTTTTTGCTGGCTATTGTCTCTGCGCGCAGAGTTTCTGAGATCTCTGCTTTGCAATGTGACTCCCCTTATCTTGTTTTCCATGCTGATAAGTCGATTCCACTAGAGCAGTAGCTTCGTCCTGGGCTTTTAAGAACGAAGCCTCTATGGATCAGATTTGTAAGGCGGCTACCTGGTCCTCCTTACACACTTTTTCTAAATTTTACAAGTTTGATGTGTTTGCTTCGACTGAAGCAGCTTTTGGGAGAAAAGTTTTGCAGGTTGTGGTGCCCTCAGAATAGGGCCCGCCTCTTTTTTGTTCCCTCCCGTTATTCATTCATTGTCCTCTGGAGCTTAGATATAGTTTTCCCAACAGTGAGGAATGAAGTCATGGACTCTCCCTGCCTTATGAAAGGAAAACATGATTTATGCTTACCAGATAAATTCCTTTCCTTCCTGGCAGGGAGAGTCTACGACCCCGCCCGTAATTTATTTTTTGTTGGGCGGCTCCCTTTTTATATTTTTCTTCTGGCACCTTTATACCCTGATGTTTCTCCTACTTTCCTTGTTCCCTCTGTAGATTGACTGGGGGATAGGGGAAGTGGGAGGGATATTTAAAGGGACACTGAACCCAAATTTTTTCTTTCATGATTCAGATAAAGCATGCAATTTTAAGCAACTTTCTAATTTACTCCTACTATCATTTTTTTTCATTCTCTTGGTATCTTTATTTGAAATGCAAAAATGTATGTTTAGATGCCGGCCCATTTTTGGTGAACAACCTGGGTTGTTCTTGCTGATTGGTGGATAAATTTATGCTTTCCATGGTACTGAACCAAACAAATAGCTTAAATGTCTTCTTTTTCAAATAAAGATAGCAAGAGACGAAAGAAAAATTGATAATAGGAGTAAATTAGAAAGTTGCTTAAAATTGCATGCTCTATCTGAATCACGAAAGAAAAAATGTGGGTTCAGTTTCCCTTTAAGCCTTTGGCTGGGGTGTCTTTGCCTCCTCCTGGTGGCCAGGTGTTGTATTTCCCAACAGTAAGGAATGAAGTCGTGGACTCTCCCTGCCAGGAAGGAAAGGAATTTATCTGGTAAGCATAAATTATGTTGTTATTGAAATCATAAGGGGTTAATGTTTAGCCCTAGATTCAGGCTGATGAGGGCTGGACTTGCAGGTGCATTCGTATTCCTGATTGTGTGTTTTATTTTATTTATTTTTTTTTATTATTTTTTTTAAAATATTTTTATTGAGGTTCAGTACAGGCATACATGAACAAAAAAACAAGCATAAGAATAACAACATATGAGTTTCACATGGTACAAATCCATAAGTACATAGTAAATTTCAAAAGGACATTTTAGAGACATATGTTGCAGATAAAATGCCTATTATTCCTGAAAGCCTCCCAACTGATATAAGAGGCCATTCTTGGGCCCTACATATGTAAAAAAAAAAAAAAAAAAGAAGAAGATATGAGAGGCTAATGCTAACAATGAAAACCCCTTTTGGAGTTCCAGACCAGAACCTCATTTCTTTTTTAATTTTTAATGAAAGTATACATAGTAGACTAAAGTTTTCTACCCCAGATAAATCATAGTAAGACCCTCTTGGGTCTGGTGTGTAGAAACATTGAAGGGACAGGGGTAGTTGTTAGGTATAGATAAACAATGTTTATGGTGCGGCATAGGCAAGAGAAGCCAATTAACCCTCCTAAACTAGGAGGTATATTAAGATGTGGAGGTGGGGGGAGAGGTGGGTAGTTGAGCCAAGAGTATCTAACTCAAAACAAACAAGCTATAATGAGACAAGACAGCATATTCCATGTGAAAAAAAAAAAGTAAAAAAATAATTTGTGGGCGTACTGGGCTCCAGAGGGTACCCAGTGGCGGCTGGTGACTTTTGAGGATGGGGGAGCACTAGCCCCGCCCCTCAGATGGCTCCGTCCATTTTAATGTGTGTGTGTATGTATATATATATATATATATATATATAACTTATATTATCAAATTTGCTTCATTCTCTTTGTATCCTTTATTGAAAGAGCATCAATATCTCACTGAGAGCTAGTTGAACATATTGGGTGAGCCAATGACATGAGGCATATATGTGCAGGCACTAAACATCAGTTAATTCCCAGTAGTGCATTGCTGCTTTTTAGCCTACCTAGGTATCCTTTTTTACAACAGATATCAAGAGAACAAAGCATATTAGATAACAGAAGTACCGTAAATTGGAAAGTTGTTTAAAATTGTTCTATCTGAATCATGAAAGGAAACATTTGGGTTCCATGTCCAGTTAAATATTTTATATTACAATCTAAAGTTGTTTTATGCCACCATAACTTAAAAGATTTTGCCTGAATAAATGTAGCTTTAATCACTCATTACACAAAACTGTGTAATGTGACAGTTGTAGAGAGCTGCCCCTTTAAACACTAATAATTCTGTTTGTGGTTCTTACAAAAAGAAAAAAGAAAAGAGAGAGCAGTCTGGGCTCAGCTTTTTTAAGTCTTTTCAGAACTTCATAATTTCCCCAATAAAGGTAGACAGACCTCACTCATAGATTAGTAACTCTATTCACAAGTTCAGCAGGGAGGGGGGCTTAATTCAGTAAAGGGATGGGGGATTACATAGAGTTCCCAATGAAAGGGAAAAGGTCAGCAATAGGGATCTGACTAAAAACATTCCCCAGTTTTTGTTCTCTGTTTCAGCCTTGTCTAACATATATTCATTTCCCTTTCATTCTGATGACAATGACATATCATGTGACGTGCGGTGACGTCAGAGGCTGGTGAGGCAGTGGCTAGGATACGCCTTCATTCTTTAGATATCCTTTGTTGAAGAAATAGCAATGCACATGGGTGAGCTAATCGCATGAAGTATCTATATGCAGCCACCAATCAGTAGCTACTGAGCATATTTAGATATGATTTTCAACAAAGGATATCTGATTTTCTTCATTCTTTTGATATCCTTTGTTGAAAATCATATCTAAATATGCTTAGTAGCTACTGAGCATATTTAGATATGATTTTCAACAAAGGATATCAAAAGAATGAAGAAAATCACATATTAGATGTAAATGGGAAAGTTATTTAAAATTGCATGCTCTTTCTAAATCATGAAAGAAAACATATGGGTTTCATGTCCCTTTAAATGGTGTCTTGGAAATAATAGTGATCCCTAAACCTAACAAAAACCACAGTTTATGTGCGAATTATCGTCCAATTTCGCTTATCAATCAAGACAAAGATCTTAGCCAATAGGCTAAAACATATTCTCCCAAAGCTGATCCACCCAGATCAGGTGGGCTTCGTGAAAGATAGAGAAGCACCGGACAATGTGCGTCAATTGTTAAATATTCTAGATTATGTGGGGGGAACTGGGATGCCTTCTCTGCTCCTTTCCTTGGATGCGGAGAAGGCATTCGATAGAGTAGATTGGAGGTACATGTCTGCAGTGTTGCACCAGATGGGATTCGGAGGTGCCTTCATTAAAGCCCTAAATGCAATCTATTCAAACCCCTCGGCCCAAGTGTCTGTATCAGGTTATAAGTCCAAGACTTTCCCCATACTAAACGGCACGAGACAGGGATGCCCGTTGTCCCCTCTTATTTTTGCAATATGTATTGAGCCTCTAGCGGCTAAAATTAGACTGGCAACAGACATAGCAGGGGTAAAGATTAAAGACCAGGAATTTAAGGCAACATTATTCGCAGATGATATCCTTCTAACACTATCCAAGCCTCTTACATCATTAACCAACCTATACACACTCCTTGACCAAATCTCTCAAATTTCAGGATATAAAGTTAATCTTGATAAATGCGAAGCGATGTCCCTAGGGTTACCCCAACACACAAAAAAAAACATAGAACTTAACTTTGAGATTAGATGGGTCAATCACTCACTTAAATATCTGGGAATACACCTAACACCTCAAATTGACCAATTATATAAATTTAACTATATACCTCTTTATAAAGACATTGGGAAAAAACTACACAAATGGAAGACACACACTTTTTCGTGGCTAGGTAGACTAGCATCAGTCAAAATGACAATCTTACCCCAGTTATTATATTTATTCAGGACTCTTCCCATAAAAGTGCCGTTAAATGACTTAAAGAAACTACAAAAAGACTTGATAGCCTTCATCAGAGGAAATAAAATAGCATGAATTGCAACTGCACATATTACAAGACACCGGAAACTGGGAGGAGTAGGAGCACCCAATATTATAGATTATTATAGAGCATTGAGGCTAGCTCAGACAACACTGATAGGAGGAAAGGTTGGGGAGATTAGTTGGACTAACTTGGAAACCAAATTAAGAGACTCAACACAACCTGATGATATTTTATGGAGGGACCACATCTCGAGAGATTTCACAGACAAACCAGGATTACAAATCACAACACACAAGACCCAGATGTGGTCTTTCTTGACCAAAAGACTGAACTTATTACCCAATCAAACACCAGTATGTCCACTTAGATACCTACTCCCTATAGAGCTACATCATACAATTGATAAATGGGCCAACAAAGGCCTATATAGAGTGGCAGACTGGATGGACGGTAGAAAGCCTAAGACATTCAATCAGATCCAGACCCAACTAGATACAATAAAACTGCATTGGTTTCAGTACCTGCAGGTCAACTCCGCGGTTCACGACTACACTAGAAACTGCCAATCAAGCATTACTACCCCATTAGAGACTCTACTTAAATCCACTCACAGATCCAAGGGGGCCATCTCCAAATTGTATATGCAGATACAAACTTAAAGCAATACACTTAAGTCTAAACTACTCTTGAACTGGGAAACAGACTTGAATGTTTGTAAAGATAGGGGGTGGTGGGATGAGGTATTCCACTCAGCTGGTAAAGGACTATTAAGCGCAGACATGAGAGAGAACACAATTAAGACCTTGTTTAGATGGTACCTGAAACCGATTAAAACAGCCCACATGTCACTTAGCCATAACAGCAGATGTTATAGAGGATGTGGGGAAACTGGCTCTTACTATCACATGTGGTGGGAATGTAGGACAATACAAGAAACCTGGTCTAAAACATCCACCTTACTGAGCTCTGTACTAGAGGAACCCATACAACTAATCCAGACCCAAGCCCTGTTGCATATACCTTTACCAAAATGTAATAAGCAAATAAATATGTTTATCAGAATAGTATGTACAATCACCAGGGTTTGCATCGCAAAATACTGGAAAATCTCTGCTCCCCCTTGGGAGGAAATACACAACAGAATATCCCTAACATACCGAATGTATGAGTCTGCTTCACAGGTGCTAGACACACAGGCACAATTTGAAAAGGTCTGGTTTTACTTGGCATTAAACAAGATAACTAACACTTAATCCCAAATGTTTTTTTCGGTGCATAGAGGGTAGAGGCCATAACTACAGACCTGGGAAATGGGGAGGGGGGGAGGTGTCTCGGCAATCCATCCATTCTACTTTTTTTTTTTTGTTCTCCTCTTGATTTATGCTTTTTGTTTAATTATATTTATTTTGCTCTGTCACCCAAGTTAGGTATTAGAAGTCATAGAGGGATTATTTAGAGAATAATTTGTGTCTTTTAGATTCTATCTTATTTTTGTTATGACGTTTTATGTCACTTACTGTTCTAGAGTTATGAAAAATGTTAACGTTTGAAAAAACGCATCTAGGAACCTTTTGGAAGATGAAAGACGGTAAAACCTATTCCATCTCTGGTATTATGAAAATCTGAGGTGAGCAAATAATACTATGGTCCCTGTCAAATCACAAGACTTTAACCAATGTAATAGGCAGACGGGATCCTCAACGCCATAATACACCATATTTGTTTACTATGCTCTACTCATTAAGCTCTATATGATTTAGTTGTTCCGTTGATGTAACATTACATGTTGTTAAAACCTGTTATTCCTTAATAAAAAAATTCAAACATAAATGGTGTCTTGGAAAACTAATCAACTTAGTAAACATCTGATTTTAGTCTAAAGGATTGTAACAGAAACTCTTGCCAGATAACAAAATGCTTGCTCTGATTATGAGATCTAGAAATCCATCTCCTGCCTAAAATGTTTTTTTTCCATCACATACTGCTGTCTGACAGCACACACATTGCCTTGCTGTCACACACAGACATACTGCTGCCTAACAAGACCTCACTTATCACATGCACTTTTTTATGTCATACAGTTTGTGTCCTGTGTTCCTTTGTCACCTCTCAGTGCACACCTATAACATATTTGTAAGAAAAAACTGTTATTTTCATAACTTATTAAAAAAATATATATTTTTTTGTAAAAAAAGTGCATGTGGTGTTTGCCCTCACTGTAAATTCCATCAATATTATTTGATCATTTTATCTGCTCATTTGGTTGATCTCTGCTCCCAGTGCACAATCTGAACTGTTGCACACATATTATGAGCTTATCATAAGTTACAGGGCATGCTGTCTGTTACACAAAAATATCTGAAGCACTCACATACACATATCTGCCAAACCGACCCACACTGTCTCTAATTGGCCTTAGAGCAGAAAAAGAAAAGTTACAATATGTGGTGCCCACTGCTTGATGGACATTAGAGTAGAATGTTACCCTTATGTTTTCAATAATTAAGCAACTAATATAATTTAAAAAACATATGCATATATTATTCTCCAGCTATTATGTGCTCTGAATACATAATTCTATCAATTATTTATTTACCATCAATGTCCCTTTAAGAAACTAATTCTGGACACCCCCATGGACAAAGCTAACTTTTTTGTGATGAACAATTTGCCCTAGACAAGTTTTTCTATGTGCTCATGGCTTCCATTCATATTACACATTTCACTACACTAATTATGTAAGAAAAAAAGATTGAAAAAATGTGCAGAAGCTGGGGCCCCCCTGATGAGGGACCTCCTGGGGGCCCGGTTGCACAAAACTTCTAGAAATAAAGTTGATTAAATTAATTTATGTGCAATACATTGATTACACTACCAAAATACATTGTAGAGAATCATGCCAGTTGAGCTGGCAGAAGAGAAGTGGTCTGAAAGCAAAGGGCAATAGGGAAGGGCAATAGGGAAACATGCTCCAGTCCAATGGAGCATGTTTGGGCTGCAAGATAAACAGTGTCTTCTCATGCTCAATGCAAAGCATCATGGGGACTGTAGTATTGGCTCTCAAAATATATAGAGACAGCACAGCACCTGTCTGTGACACACAGCTCTTAGTGTGCGAGTGTCACGTGACAGCTGGCTCCCGCACACTAAGAGTTCTGCGATTAAGAAGGCTATCGGCTGGCCTGTAGGTGGCACTGCAGTCAATGCAGTTTTAAAGTGGAAAGGGATTTTGCCTATACTTCTATCTATCGCACTGCACAGCATGTGCTATAGATAGAAGTATAGGCAAACAGCCCTTTCCACTTTCAGCCTTAATAATTAAAAACTGAAAATTTAATGTTTTTAGTAAAATATGCAGTGGAGCCTGGGAGATTTTTTTTATTTTTATCAGCAAAAAAAGGTAAAAAATGTATATTGTTTTTTTTATTTCTCACTTTTTTTTTTTTTTCATCAGGGGTCAGGGGTTTCCAGGGGTTTTTCCATGGGGTCACGTGCTAAAGTGCTCCTATAGAGGAGCCTCCACTCCTGGGTAACCAGAAAGGAGAGGAGCTAGTTCTTGTCGGGTTAACTTTATATCTAGTATACTAGAGTCTAGCAAACAAAAACATTGGCGTATAGTGTGATAAGGGAGACCATAACTAGTAGTAGCAGTACAGGTCCAGCCTGCACTAAAACACATTGAGGAAAATTAAAGGGGTAAGAGAGTAGCAACATGAGCCTGGTGAGCAGATAAAAAAATTAAGTAGGTTCCATAAAGCGACTAGAGCGACGGGTTTATCCAGGGAGCTGTACAATTGATATTTAATTTGCCTATGTCACTAAATATAGACTTCATTAAACTATGGGGAATCAAAGTTATTGTTATCGTGGAGCAGAATTAAATAACGCTGCTAAGGTTAGTTCTGGGAGTTAATCTAGCGGAGCGCTGAATGAAGAGTTAATCTTAGTGGGGGGGGGGGTTAAAGGTTGTATAAATCGTTCTGAGACTTTAGTGCCGTGTTTGATAGAGGGGGACTATAATTACTTACACATAGCATATTAAACAATTTAAGGCAAGAGTGTAGCTGTAGCAACATTGCTTCTATGAGAGTGTGGAGTAGGGGCGTAAATCAAAACGCAAGTGAGTTGCCCCTTTCCTGTATATGCAATGTGCAAGCAACTACCACATTTTTAACAAGTTTATAGTATTTAGAGCTTGCATGGTTTAAAGACCAAACCTTTTGGCTAGACATAGCAAAGATGAATTAAACATCGGAAACTAGGACAACCTGGGTCCTAACACTCAGGACCCAGCTGCTAAGCAAGCAATACAGAGAAAAATTTAATATTTGAAGGTATATATAGGTAAGTGCAAATGTAGTATGCAATGAGAGAGCTACAGGATAACATTATGGATACACATGTAACGCCAGGGCATATCAGTAAATGTGATGGGGAAGGAGGTATTAAATTTAAATAAGCCATATAGTGTGAATAGTAGATCTGCTGCCGGGCATGGGCCCTATGCCCCGCAGCATTAGATATAAAGTTCTGACAGTCAGTTAAAAGCAGTATCAAACTATTCCCAAGTATATAACGTACATAATAAGACAGCAGCTATGTATCAGAGTCAGGAATAAGAATTCCCCATCTACATTTCTCTAATTGTTGTGTATACTAGGTAGGACAATGGAGCACTGAAAATGCTGCCAATATCGAAGATGGGCATAGTTGTTTAGCATATATCATGAAACTAGTTTGGGGTACATTATGCAAATGCTTGTAACGTAACACCTAATGCAGCAACAGCAGGTTTTGCTATTAATTCTTCCTGGGGTCCATCAGAGTTGATTAAGATAACTGGTATCCTAATAATATGAACTAATATACATATGTGTAGTCTATTATTGACCAAAATTCAGCTAGTGCTCTATATCTCCAACATATGTTAGTTCTATCATACAGTCCATAAAGACAGAAAATATGTCATAGTAACTAGGGCTTTTCAAAAAGAAAATAGACAACTGTTAGACTAAACCCAGTTAACTCCTATCTATATACATGGTAATGTGGGGAGCTACCAGCTACTTAATACTAGGCAATGGGAACATTATAAGGCAGCAATTGATAAGCCCTGTAAGTAAGGGAGAATAAAACAATGCCAACAGCAGTCACAGGATTGTAACAACGACTCATTTAAAGCAAATATAAGCATATTGTCATTGAGATAAAACGGAACCCCATATAACAGTAACATAATACACTATATAATAAACAAAACTTAGCTTGGGATGTCTATATAGTACATAACTGGGGATGGGTAATCCAGCTGATGCAACGATAAGTCAGGAAATCAAGTGTAAGACTGTTATATAGCTGCTGATTAACCCCAGAGCCCCTACGAGATCATCCCGTACAGCAAATGGAGAGTGGACATTTTCACCTGCGGTCCCACTGATAAGGGTTATGGTAAATAGTCTTTATCCCACGCCGGATCGCTAGAGAGACCCCTCACTATTTCCATAGCTCCTGGGCTCACCCAGGGAGTAGGTGTAAATCAGTCCCATGAGATTGTTACGAGTCCATATACAGAGTCCCAGACCTACGAGAGTTTCTCCCAATATGGGCACTGAGTCTATGTCCAGTCTAGCCAATCCCTTTTCTGAGACTATAAAGAGCTCGCCTCACCCGGTGTAGAAGCTTCAACATTGACCAACAGTCATCACCGGCCACCGGGTCTCGAAGATCTCCGCACCTTTGTGACACACATATTCTAGGTTCCCCTAGCCATGGATCAATACCACTCCCTGTGTCATGTACCAAAGAGAGGTGTCGGCATGTTAGTTGGTAGATGGCAGCCATGCGGGAGCCCCTCACCCAATGCTATCTTTTAATGCGGTGGTAAGTATCTGTCAGTGGTACCTCTTCTAAGCCCCTACAGAGCGCATCTGGTTGCGGGTCCTGTAACGTAGAGGTGTAGTCCAGTTCTCCACTAGCATCTTGCCCTGCAATCTCCTTTTGATTGTAATGCAGCAATAGATATCTTGGTATGGGGATTAAAGATGGCGACTGCCGTGGGCCGATTGTATCTGCTGCGCACTTATCCTCACAGGTAGTCAGAGCAGCCGAAGCAGTAGTAAGGGCAGCAAGAGGTCTAAAAGCCTCAGCCACAACCTCCAAAAGGGCTTAATTGTGCCGGTCTAACAAATCTTTTAGCTGTGCTAATTTGCTATCTTATATAGTTCTAAAACAGTCAACTCAGGCAACCATATAAAGAAAACAAATGTTCATTATACCGATCAGAAAGTCCAGTGTTGGGGAAATTAAAAGGTCTCTCTCTGTGGAGCATGTTACCACCAAACACCCGGCATGGCTGGGGACACATCTTTGCCTAACCTATGCCCATGCAGGATATACCTCCAGGGTCCCACTGCAAAGTTAGAGAACACACCCGGCGACAGTGGAAGCCAAGAGACTGCACTGAATGCGATACACATCGGGCCGACAGCCACAAGCAACCTAAATGCATAGCATAGCCTCCCCTCAGTATCTTCACCAGTGTAAGAACACCGGACATCTGGGCTCCTCTGACCAAACCAGGTAAGGTCGGGGATTGTTCTATTGACTCCGTTATCTTTGTCATACCCGCCAAGGCACCGGCTCCATAAAGCGGAGGGAGAGCGTCCATAATAATGCGGCCCCCAGCAGATGCTGTATGCACAGTTCTCAAGGGAAGTGCCGAAGATGAGATCTGGTCCCCTGCATGACATACCGGCCTCATATCCAGCCCCAAACCAGGGTCCACAGTAGGACAGTTCCCACCACCAACAGGACTACTTGGCCATTCTCCCTGCCGCATGGGGTCAAGATGGTGGTACGCAGTCTCGAGAACTAGGGCATCAGAGAAATTATCCCGGTGAGTGATTGCATCGGTTAGGTGCATGGCAGGAACAACATATTGATCAACAGGTCGTGTATGTTCGTCGTCTGTTGCCACCACTCCGGAACAGCATTTATTCAATAGAGACTTCAAGCTTGCAAAATGGTTATGGAGGAGATGCGTCACAGCTAACCTCCATTCATCTAGGGCCTCCGACATGGCTGATCTTTTGAACCTGTCACAAAACTAGGAATGTTCATCTGGGGGTCCCTATCATCCCCAGTAGTGCTGAATAAAGAGGGGACCCCCACAGAATAAAAAAGATTGGTTTAAGTGCAAATATACACCAATTATACAATATATGAGCCAGGAGCTCTTGACATGCACGTCTGGTTCCTTTGGTAGCCGGCTCCACCCAACCGTGTGTTTTATTTTACAGAGTGGTTACGACATGTAAGGGGACTTGTGAGCAGGGATTCAATTATTTAAATTGTTTAACATAGCGCTTGAATCACGCGCTTTGAATCTTGTGGCGCAGTTGCATTTTCTTTGCACTCACGTGACTCCGCCTTTATTTTCATAGCAGCATGAAAAGAGGAGTGACATGCTGCTTCGAACTGCTTCTGAGGGTGTTAAAAACTTATCGACTAGTGTGACAGAAGGAAAGACTAGTTTCTCAACCTTTCCTTTGATCAGAATTCGGGTTGCTAGTGGGAGCTCCTGGTTCCGGTGTGTTGAGTTGCCTCAGTCGGTCTAAGGATATAGAGGTAGCGTTTTGCATCTGATCTCATACTGCTATGGGGCTATATTTCTACAATTTACTCTTCTTGCACAATATTTATAGTTTATTAAATTCTGTGGGAATTTTCACATTGAATACTTTTGCTACAATGGACTCAGAACAAAATATAGCAGCTAATTTTGTAAAATGTTTTCTTTGTTAAGAGGCTCAGATAGTGCCTCCTATGCAATTGTGTTCCACATGCTTGGATAAAACTTTACAGTTTAAAGACAAAATGTCCCCTCCTGAGTCTGTCTCTCTGGATAATGTTGTCCATGCCGTAACTAATTTTTCTCCTTAAATGTCCCATACTGTTTCACAAGAAGTGCCCTGCTATTCCTCTCAATCTCCTCCTGGGGGTGTTTATTTACGCAGATAACATCTGCTGTTTGAGCAGCCTTATCAGCCTTTCCGGTTGCAGGTAAGCGCAAGAGGAAATCCAAAAATATTAATGTTAATAAGGTTTCTGACTAAGCTAAGGCTGCGTTTATCAGTATTTCTCAGTTATCTGATGAGGATGATACATCACTGGCTTCTGAGGGTGAGTTATCAGATTCTGATACTATAATGACCAATGCTACAGATTCAGAGGAGATTAATTTCAGATTTAAGTTAGAACACCTTCGAGTACTTTTAAAGGAGGTTCTTGCTACTTTGGAAGAATCTGACTTGTCTGTCGCAGAAAATCCAAAGAGGTCTAGTAAACTTAATAGGGTATATGATGTAACCTCACCTGTGGAAGTGTTTCCAGTTCCAGACTGTATGGCAGATATCATAACTCAGGAATGGGATAAACCAAAGATTCCTTTTTCCCCGTCCCCTGGATTTAAAAAGATGTTTCCTGTTGCTGAATCTATTCGTGACTCGTGGTGCACAGTGCCCAAGGTGGTAGAGGGAGCTATCTCTACTCTTGCTAAGAGAACTACTATTCCTATTGAATATCGTTGTTCTTTCAAGGATCCCATGGATAAGAAGCTTGAGGTTTTTTTGAAAAGGGGTAGCCTGTTGCTAGTATTGCTACAGTTGCAGGGGCAGCATCTTATTGGTGCGATTACTTATCTAATCTAATCTTGGAAGAGAATACTTTAGATGAGATCCAACATAGGATCAAGGCTCTCAAGCTAGCCAATACCTTTATTTCTTTCATGTAATTGGCAAGAATCCATGAGCTAGTGACATATGGGATATACAATCCTACCAGGAGGGGCAAAGTTTCCCAAACCTCAAAATGCCTATAAATACACCCCTCACCACACCCACAATTCAGTTTTACAAACTTTGCCTCCTATGGAGGTGGTGAAGTAAGTTTGTGCCAAGATTTCTACGTTGATTTGCGCTTCTCAGCATTGTTGAAGCCCTATTCCTCTCAGAGTACAGCGAATGTCAGAGGGACGTGAAGGGAGTATCACTTATTTGAATACGATGATTTCCCTAATGGGGGTCTATTTCATAGGTTCTCTGTTATTGGTCGTAGAGATTCATCTCCTACCTCCCTTTTCAGATCGACAATATACTCTCAATTTACCATTACCTCTACTAATAACTGTTTTAGTACTGGTTTGGCTATCTGCTATATGTGGATGGATGTCTTTTGGTAAGTATGTTTTCATTACTTAAGACACTCTCAGCTATGGTTTGGCACTTTATGCATTTATATAAAGTTCTAAATATATGTATTGTACTTATATTTGCCATGAGTCAGGTTCATGTATTTCCTTCTGCAGACTGTCAGTTTCATATTTGGGAATGTAAACATTTTTAAGAAATTTATTTCTTACCTGGGGTTTAGTCTTTTTTCAATTGACTACTTCTTGTAATTGTGGGTATTAGGCCAGCGGGTGCGTCAAATGCTAAACTTTATTACCTCATTCTTGGCGCGGAAAATTTTTTGGCGCGAAAAAGTACGTTTATGACGCAACTTCGTCATTTCCGGCGTCATACGTGACGCCGAGACCTTTCACATGGCGGCGTCATTAGTGACGCAAGTGTGTCATTTCCGGTCATTTTTGGCGCCAAAAAAGACTTTACGTTACGTTGTGCGTCATACTTGGCGCCAAATTTGTTCATTATTTCAATACCCCTTGTTTGTTTGCCTCTTGCTTTTTGCTTTCAGGGGCCTATGCTATTGCATTTTTTCCCATTCCTGAAACTGTCATATAAGGAAATAGATAATTTTGCTTTATATGTTTTTTTTTCTCTTACATTGTGCAAGATGTCCCAATCTGATCCTGCCTCAGAAGTTTCTGCTGGAACATTGTTGCCTGACATCGGTTCTACCAAAGCTAAGTGCATTTGTTGTAAAGTTGTAGAAATTATTCGACCGAATGTCATTTGTAATAGTTGTCATGATAAACTTGTACATGCAGATAGTGTTTCCATCAGTAATAGTACATTGCCAGTTGCAGTTCCTTCAACTTCTAATGTGCATGATATACCTGTAAATTTTAAAGAATTTGTTTCTGATTCTATTATGAAGGCTTTGTCTGCATTTCCACCTTCTAATAAACGTAAAAGGTCTTTTAAAACTTCTCATTTAGCTGATGAAATTTCAAATGACCAACAACATAATAATTCATCCTCTTCTGATGAGGATCAGTCTGAAACAGAAGATCCTTCCTCAGACATTGACACTGACAAATCTACTTATTTATTTAAAATAGAGTATATGCGTTCTTTATTAAAAGAAGTGTTAATTACTTTGGATATTGAGGTAACCAGTCCTATTGACGTTCAGTCTAATAAACATTTAAATGCTGTTTTTAAACCTCCTGTGGTTTCCCCAGGGGTTTTTCCCATTCCTGGGGCTATTTCTGATATGATTTCTAGGGAATGGAATAAGCAAGGTACTTCTTTTATTCCTTCTTCAAGGTTTAAAAAATTGTATCCTTTACCAGCAAAATCTATAGAGTTTTGGGAAAAAATCCCCAAAGTTGATGGGGCTATTTCTACTCTTGCTAAACGTAACACTATTCCTATGGAAGATAACACTTCCTTTAAGAATCCTTTAGATAGGAAGCTTGAATCTTATCTAAGGAAGGCCTATTTATATTCAGGTCATCTTCTCAGACCTGCTATTTCTTTGGCTGATGTTGCAGCTGCATCAACTTTCTGGTTGGAAAATTTAGCGCAACATGAATTGGATTCTGACATATCTAGCGTTGTTCGCTTACTGCAACATGCTAATCATTTTATTTGTGATGCCATTTTTGATATTATCAAAATTGATGTTAGATTCATGTCTTTAGCTGTTTTAGCTAGAAGAGCTTTGTGACTTAAATCTTGGAATGCTGATTTGACATCTAAATCTAGATTACTATCTCTTTCTTTCCAAGGTAATAATTTATTTGGTTCTCAGTTGGATTCTATTATTTCAACTATCACTGGGGGAAAAGGAGTTTTTTTCTGGGTGCCCTTCTATCTGTAATCAGAGAACAGGGTATTGCTGTGTTTCCTTATTTGGACGATATCTTGGTACTAGCTCAGTCTTTACATACTGCAGAATCTCACACGAATCAACTAGTGTTGTTTCTTCGGAAACATGGTTGGAGGATCAATTTACCAAAAAGTTTCTTGATTCCTCAGACAAGGGTCACCTTTTTAGGCTTCCAGATAGATTCAGTGTCCATGACTCTGTCTCTAACAGACAAGAGACGTTTAAAATTGGTTGCAGCATGCCGGCTCCTTCAGTCTCAGTCATTCCCTTCAGTGGCTATGTGCATGGAGGTTTTAGGTCTCATGACTGCAGCATCGGACGCGATCCCCTTTGCTCGTTTTCACATGAGACCTCTACAACTTTGTATGCTGAATCAATGGTGCAGGGATTATACAAAGATATCACAATTAATATCCTTGAATCCCAATGTACGACACTCTCTGACATGGTGGATAGATCACCATCATTTGGTTCAAGGGGCTTCTTTTGTTCGCCCAACCTGGACTGTGATCACAACAGATGCAAGTCTTTCAGGGAGCTGTTTGGGGATCTCTAACAGCACAAGGGGTTTGGAAATCTCAAGAGGCGAGATTACCAATAAATATTTTAGAACTCCGTGCAATTCTCAGGGCTCTTCAGTTTTGGCCTCTGCTAAAGAGAGAACCGTTCATTTGTTTTCAGACAGACAATATCACAACTGTGGCTTATGTCAATCATCAGGGTGGAACTCACAGTCCCCAAGCTATGAAAGAAGTATCTTGGATACTTGCCTGGGCGGAATCCAGCTCCTGTCTAATCTCTGTGGTGCATATCCCAGGCGTAGACAATTGGGAGGCGGATTATCTCAGCCGCCAGACTTTACATACAGGGGAGTGGTCTCTCCATCCAGATGTGTTTTCTCAGATTGTTCAGATGTGGGGGCTTCCAGAGATAGATCTCATGGCCTTTCATCTAAACAAGAAACTTCCCAGATACCTGTCCAGCAGTGGATGCGCTGACACTTCCTTGGTGTTATCAACCTGCTTACATCTTCCCGCCTCTAGTTCTCCTTCCAAGAGTGATCTCCAAAATCATCATGGAACAGTCTTTTGTGTTGCTGGTGGCTCCAGCATGGCCACACAGGTTTTGGTATGCGGATCTGGTTTGGATGTCCAGTTGCCCGCCTTGGCCACTTCTATTACGGCCGGACCTACTATCTCAAGGTCCGTTTTTCCATCAGGATCTCAAATCATTAAATTTGAAGGTATGGAAATTGAACGCTTAGTTCTAAGACTCAGTGATTAATACTATATTACAAGCTCGTAAATCTGTCTCTAGAAAGATTTATTATAGAGTTTGGAAGGCTTACATTTCATGGTGTTCTTCTCATAAATTCTCCTGGCATTATTTTAGAATTCCTAGAATTTTACAGTTCCTTCAGGATGGTTTGGATAAGGGTTTGTCTGCAAGTTCCTTGAAAGGACAAATCTCCGCTCTTTCTGTTTTATTTCACAGAAAGATTGCTATACTTCCTGATATTCACTGTTTTATACAGGCTTTAGTTCGTATTAAGCCTGTCATTAAATCAATTTCTCCTCCTTGGAGTCTTAATTTGGTTCTGAAGGCTTTACAGGCTCCTCCATTTGAGCCTATGCATTCTTTGGACATTAAACTACTTTCCTGGAAAGTGTTGTTCCTTTTGGCTATCTCTTCTGCTAGAAGAGTTTCTGAGCTATCTGCTCTTTCTTGTCAGTCTCCTTTTCTGATTTTTCATCAGGATAAGGCAGTTTTGCGGACTTCTTTTCAATTTTTACCTAAGGTTGTGAATTCTAACAACATTAGTAGAGAAATTGTTGTCCCTTCCTTGTGTCCTAATCCTAAGAATTCTTTGGAGAGATCCTTACATTCTTTGGATCTGGTAAGAGCTTTGAAATATTATGTGGAAGCTACTAAAGATTTCAGGAAGACTTCCAGTCTATTTGTTTTATTTTCTGGTCCTATGAAAGGTCAGAAGGCTTCTGCTATTTCCTTGGTTTCTTGGTTGAAACTTTTGATTCATCAAGCTTATTTGGAGTCGGGTCAGGCCCCACCTCAGAGAATTACAGCTCATTCTACTAGATCAGTCTCCACTTCGTGGCCTTTTAAGAATGAAGCTTCAGTTGATCAGATTTGCAAAGCGGAGACTTGGTCCTCTTTGCATACATTTACTAAATTCTACCATTTTGATGTATTTGCTTCTTCTGAAGCAGTTTTTGGTAGAAAAGTTCTTCAGGCAGCTGTTTCAGTTTGATTCTTCTGCTTTTTGATTTGACATTTTTTCTTTCAAAAATGAAAATAAACTTATTTTTTTGAGTTGTGGATTAATTTTTTCAGCGAAATATGGCTCTTTTTATTTTTATTTCCTCCCTCTCTAGTGACTCTTGAGGGGAAGACTCCACATCTTGGGTATTGATATCCCATATGTCATTAGCTCATGGACTCTTGCCAATTACATGAAAGAAAACATAATTTATGTAAGAACTTACCTGATAAATTTATTTCTTTCATATTGGCAAGAGTCCATGAGACCCACCCTTTTTATGGTGGTTATGATTTTTTGTATAAAGCACAATTATTTCCAAATTTCCTTTGTTGATGCTTTCTACTCCTTTCTTTATCACCCCACTGCTTGGCTATTCATTAAACTGAATTGTGGGTGTGGTGAGGGGTGTATTTATAGGCATTTTGAGGTTTGGGAAACTTTGCCCCTCCTGGTAGGATTGTATATCCCATATGTCACTAGCTCATGGACTCTTGCCAATATGAAAGAAATGAATTTATCAGGTAAGTTCTTACATAAATTATGTTTTGTGATGTCAACATGTAAGTTCTTAGGCTGGGAGCTAAGATTTCTGGATTCACTGTTTTAGTTCGCAGAGCTCTGTGGTTAAATTCTTGGTCTGCAGATGTCACATCTAAGTCCAAGTTTGTATTTCTTTCCTAAGATATGGTGAGTCCATGGCTTGAGTAATTAATGTTGGGAATATCACTCCTAGCCAGCAGGAAGAGGCAAAGAGCACCACAGTTAAACTGCTAAGTATCACTACCTTGCTCACAACCCCAAGTCATTCTCTTTGCCTTCGGTGCATGGAGGAGGTGAAGTTTAGGTGTCTGAAGAAAAATTTTGATTTCATCTACAAGACAGTTTTGGGGTATAGCCATATTCCACGTCATTCCTTGCAGTTGGGTAGTGGTTGCTTTAAAGAAGTAAGGAATTTGTAAAGAGGTACTTACTGCGTTTTCCTAACAATTGCTGCACTAGTTTAGAAAGCCAGAGTTGGCTACTCTGTTCTTTCTTTTTCAAAGATCTCTGTGAAGAACTGTGTCTTCTCATACCTTGAACTGTCTACATGCCGGACAGCGGAGCAGGTAAGTGATTTTTCTTCCAGTTGGGGAGACGAGACCATGCACTTAAATTAAAAGACACTGCTTTTTTATTGGGACATAGATAATCCTGTTGTATGGGTTACACTGGGGCATGACACAGGCACTGTAGCATGTGTGAGACTAACATTTAAACTCTTTTAAAAAGAAAGGGTAAAATGTTTTTATTAGGCTTTATTTCCTGACACTTATTTACTTGATAAAACAATACAAGTTTAAACTGAAAGTAAGGCTGAATTTTTTATTTCAGCAGCTTATTCATTTCCTCTTTGCATTAAAATAAAACGATGCAACATTTTAAACTGTCTGGTTTGAAAAAACGGTTATTTCTGGTACTCAGTGTACCAGGAAGCTATTTTTAGTGCTTTTCTGTGTCACAGCAGTAATTTGAGCTCGGCAGTTGCGGTCACATGATTGACATTACTTCATAACGTTGTTGTTCTCCATTTCTGGGTGACCCGGTTTTAATTGGTAGCGGTAAGGCATCTCAGTAATTGAGGTGTGGGGTTGCCTGAGGGGTATTTTAAAAGTTTATTTGATGCTTATTAAATGTTTTTTCTTAACTTTTCTCACATAATTTTAGCTGGGGATCAATCTTAATTTGGGATAAAATTGTAAGTGTATTTTTTCCTTAGCTTATTTTAATTGAATATTAAATATTTTTAAACTTATCTGTACAAGTTTATTTACTGTTTCACAACATGTCTGATATGGAACAAGAGCCTGCTCTCATGAATTCATGCTTATTATGTTTAGATGCACAAATTGCAGATTGTGGTTATTAATTAGTTTAATGGATTTTTAATTTTCACTAAATCTAATTCTATGGTAAACCCACTAATCCAATACAAGTAAGTTGTGAAATAAACACTATAAAAGGGTCTCCATTGTTTCCAAAGAATTTATTAGGAATCAATATATGTTAATAATAAGGGAAATATTTACAGATATATATACACATCTATTTTACAGCAAAACAGTCCAAATAATGAATACAGGGCAACTCTACCATAACCCCAATTTGTGCAACACTGCTAAAATAATCACAGAATTTTATCCCAAAGGAATATACTTGCCAAATTCTCCAATGTGTCCAACATCAGCCATCCTTTCAGGAACAGGATAAAAAGAGAGAGGTTTTGGTGTTCCAGTTTTTATACCCCAATTTAATAGGGAGTGGTTTATCAAATGCCATTGGGAATGTCCTTCTTAGACAGAAACTAGGCCAAATAATTAATAATAAGAATTAACTACTTGAATATTCAATTTTAAAACCAGCTATGTTAATTACCAGGGATAAAATCTGTAACAAACTTACCCTATGATTAAGTGCCTATAGGGCACGAAACTAGTCAGTGAGTTTGGAGCTGTGTATTCTTTTAACACATGTTTAATTAAAAGTTATATTTTTTAACTATTGGATTGCCCTGCTACTCCTTTGCCTCAGTGCTGCTGTATATGCTTTTTGAATCTATAAAATCTGTGAGCTATATTTTAATAACAGCTAGATTAATATGCCAGTGATAAAATGTCATCACATTTCCTCACTTTTTCTTCTCCTATGTTGTCCCGTTTTCTAGTTATACCCACTAGTACAGAAGAACCCAGTGGGAGCGAAAACCTTATAGGGAAAATTCTCCCACCATCCCTTCGGAATATTGTTCCTTCGGCGATACAAGCTCTTCTGTACTTTCCTAGGACTGTCAATTCCTAGTCTTACTTTATACAATTTATTTTAAAAAAATCACTCAATATTATACATAGACATAAAATCCTATGCTAAACCCCATTAGCAACATTTATACAATGAGTCTTAAATTTGGGGAAAATTAAAAGTTCATGTATGAGTGCATGAGTGTGGGTACACTAGATGGGTATAAGTATAGTAACATCTTTATTAATGAAGTGTGAATTGTGCCTGTAAAACAAAAGTTATAATGGTTCACTGAAGTTCTTTGTTGTCATATTTTGGCATCTGGTCCTTGCTTTTGGCATCTGGTCCTTGCTTTTGCTTTACCAATAACCTCTCTTTGAACCACTTTTTTTTCCAGGACTCTCGAAGGAATGAAAAGAGATTAAAACCAGGCATATATTTACTTCACACTACAACACTCCATCTGCAGTAGAAACCACATTCACAGTTATTAACTTCAAGTTAGAATGTGCCTCTATCATTGCATCATCCCACTCGCCCCCTTACTTAAACTTATGTTGCTTGTCCTATATGATTATTTACCCCTATATGCTATATATTATTTTGGCCTAATGCCCCATTTTACATCTCTATTGTGATACATTTTATACTTATTTAATTTGTTCAACGCCTGGTTAGATCAGTCCTGATAACACCTGAAAAACAACAATCTATAATATGTGTTATTAGGAAAAGCTGGAAGGAAAGGTGAGAAGCCTTCTATCTTCATTGGTTTTCTTCCTGCAAGATAAGACTTCAGACAGTTTACATGGAAATTTCCTTGCATGTGGTCTCCCAAAAGTAATCACAATGGAGGTATCTGTTACTTGTTTTTTAGAAAGAAAATGCATCAATTAACTATGCATTTTAAATATTGGCATGTTTAAAACTTAATAATAAAAACACTTAAAATTATTAATTGAACTTAAAACTAAAGTACACATTACATGATACAAATGCACTGCAAACAAATATGCTTATAAACAAAAATTAATGATTTAATTTGAGCACTCCAGTTCTGTCAGCTGTTTCTTTAGAAACCCAATTTTATCTCTTATTCTCCTTTTTGTTGTTTGAGTTCCCAATAACTTAAGTTGGCCTTATTGCTTATCTCATTTGGCCTCAGCCTCCAATTTTTATACTTATTTTCTCCTCTGTTAATATCGCCATTTAAATTCCTGTCTCTCCAGTTTCCTGTATTTGATCATCTACTATTCTGATATCCCCAAACATGTCTCCTGTTGCCCCTCTCTGATTCCTGTCTGTGAATATTCAGATTGTTCTCGATTGACTGTTTCACTGCAGAAATTGCCTTAATGGTGTATGGGTGATAATTCCACCACTTCTCAGCTCTAGTGAGCACCATTTCTAAGTTTGCAGAGTTTGGATCATACAGCTTTACAAACTCCTGACATTTTCTAGGGAGAGCTTCAAGTACTCTGTGTATGTGAGATGGTGACTCCCAGACCATTTGGATCTGTGTCTGGCACAGCACACACCAGAATAAAACTCTTTTTGCTACTTCAAATGGCCCATCTAGAGGTCTCATTGTAGTTTCACTAATCCCTTCTTCTAGTAAAATTGAAAAAGGTTTTAACTATTCTTCCAGCCTGATCAGATATGCTTGAGTTGAATCCTAATAACCTGTTGGCATAGGGACCCATGGCATCTTGAAGAAATTCTGTCAATTCCTGCATGCTCATACCTGCTTGTATGGCTTTTTTAGACCCCTTGTGAAACCAATGTGAAAAGTTATTAAAGCTTTTTGTGGGGATTGTGCCCCACCATTTCTGAACATTTCTTTATCTGCTACAATCATTGGCCTAGTCTGATTTGAAAAACCTGTAGGAACTTTTGGGATGTTAAAATACTCAGATATTATGACAGGGGCAATAGGAACAGAACTTGGGTTTTTAGTGGGGCCCAGTGGCATATTATCTTGTTTTATCACTTGTTTTGGCTCTCTCCTTTGTGACAGTAAGTGATCACAATCTGCATTGTTCCCAGAAATATCACTAATTATTTTTTCTTCTTTTATTTTCATCTGTAACTCAGTAATTTTATTTAAGTATTCGTTTCTGCTGTGTTCTGTTAATTTTATTTGACGTTGTAATTTGCCAATCTGTATGGTGTTAGTTAAAGCAGTCTGTGTTTTATCTAACTTTAATTTCAGGTCTTTATTTTGCTCTGTCAAGTCTCCAATAATGTTGTTAGTCTTCTTATTGTTGAAATAACAGCATGCGGTAACATACATTTTCTTTTTTTATTATTATTAATCTTTTTAAGAGTTACTACCTGATGGCTAGATTACGAGTTTTGCGTTATGAGTGAAAAAGCCTCATAACGCTTCTTTTTCACTACCGATGCTATTACGAGTCTTGTCAGAATAGCTGTACCGCACACTTTTTTGGCCATAATACAACATAACTACCGCACCTTTACTATACTAAAGTTATTAACCTTTAAACCTAACCCTAAGTCTAACACTAACACCCCTAACTTTAATATAATTAAAATAAATCTAAATAAAAATTACTATCATTAACTAATTTCTATTTAAAACTAAATATTTACCTATAAAATAAACCCTAAGCTAGCTACAATATAACTAATAGTTACATTGTAGCTATCTTAGGTTTTATTTTTATTTCACAGCTAAGTTTGTATTTATTTTAACTAGGTAGACTAGTTAGTAAATAGTTATTAACTATTTACTAACTATCAAGTTAAAATAAATACAAATTTACCTGTAAAATAAAACCTAACCTGTCTTACACTAGTACCTAACATTACACTACAATTAAATTAATTACATTAATTAAATACAATTAACTAAATTACAAAAATAAATAAACACTAAATTACACAAAATAAAAAAGAAATCATCAAATATTTAAACTAATTACACCTAATTTAATAGCCCTATCAAAATAAAAAAGCCCCCCCAAAATAAAAAAAAAACCCTAGCCTAAACTAAACTGTCAATAGCCCTTAAAAGGGCCTTTTGTGGGGCATTGCCTCAAAGAAATTAGCTCTTTTACCTGTAAAAAACAGGTTGTACAAACAACCCTGCAACAGTAAAACCCACCACCCACACAACCCCCAAATAAAATCCTATCTAAAAAACCTAAGTTCCCCATTGCCCTGAAAAGGGCATTTGGATGGGCATAATCTAAAAATAAATCCCAAACAATAAACCCTTAAAAAACCTATCACTAACCCCCGAAAATCCACTTACAGTTTCTTTTGCAAGATGTACCGAGTTCACGGTTTCATCCTTACTTGTGGGATATTATCCTTCCTAACAGGAAGTGGCAAAGAGAGCACCCACAGCAGAGCTGTCTATATAGCTCCCCCCTTAACTCCACCCCCCAGTCATTCTCTTTGCCTGCTCTAAACAGGAAGGGTAAAGTGAAAGAAGTGATAAACTGTTAGTTTTTATATTTCTTCAAGCAAGAGTTTGTTATTTTTAAATGGTACCGGTGTGTACTATTTACTCTCAGGCAGGAGATAGATGAAGATTTCTGCCTAGAGGATGATGATCTTAGCATTTGTAACTAAGGTCCACTGCTGTTCCCACAGAAGCTGAGGAGTACAGGAAAACTTCAGTGTGAGGAACGGTTTCTTGCTATACAGCAATGAGGTATGTTCAGTCATTTTTTCTGGAGAGACTGTGATAATTCAGAAAGACTGACAGTATCCCCATGAGGGGAAGGGTAAGCAGTAATCCTAGTCTTAGAAGGGGCATTACTAGCTTGCATAAAGGGCTAAACTTATGGGACACTCAGTTTGAATGATATAGGGCAAATGTTTGTGTGTTCTGGGAGTGCTGTTTATATTACATGAAGGGACAACTATATTGAGGGTACACTTGGCTTTTTGTTTTTTTTATAACCCACATGGCTGTAAAAACGTTTGGTAGTTTTTTCTAAAGGCCTTAGTAACATCGAGTGAGATGGGCGGGGACTAATTTTGCGCCTCAGTTGCGCAGTTTTCTATAGACAAGCAGCAAGCTACAACACCGGAGGGTCCTGAGGAACTTCTTGGGCCTAATCAAAGCTTTATCCCCACATTATCAATCCCTACGGGCAGGTAGGAGCCACAGCAGAGCTGTGGCAAGGTGCTGACAGGGGTTTTACCAGTCTTTGGCACTTGGTCAATCCGGTTTTCATATTTGGGGGTTAATTGTTAAATTGTTTGATGGTGCAATCTTACTAAAGCTTAGTGAGTCTACTGCAAAAATTTCGGAAAATTTGAGGTAATTTTAAGCAGTTTTGCAGTTTGTGTATGCCTTTTTTTCTATTAAAGGCACAGTAGCGTTTTGGAAAATTGTTGTTTTTTCATTAAATAAAGTGTTTTCCAAGCTTGCTTGTCTCATTACTAGCCTGTTCAACATGTCTGACACTGAGGAAACTCATTGCTCAATTTGTTTAGAAGCCATTGTGGAACCCCCTCTTAGAATGTGTCCCACTTGTACTGATATGTCTATAAATTGCAAACAGCATATTTTGACTTATAAGAGTTTGGCACTAGATGATTCTCAGACAGAAGGAAATCAGGTTTTGCCATCTAGTTCTCCCCAAGTGTCACAACCAGTAACGCCCGCACAAGTGATGCCAAGTACCTCTAGTGCGTCTAATTCTTTCACCTTGCAAGATATGGCATCAGTTATGAATACTACCCTCACAGCGGTTTTATCTAAACTGCCTGGGTTGCAAGGGAAGCGCAGTAGCTCTGGGTTAAGAATGAATGCTGAGCCTTCAGATGCTTTAGTAGCCGTATCCGATATACCCTCACAATGTTCAGAGGTAGGGATGAGGGATTTGCTCTCTGAGGGAGAGATTTCTGATTCAGGAAAAATGTTCCCTCAAACAGATTCAGATATGATGGCATTTAAATTTAAGCTAGAACACCTCCGCTTATTGCTCAGGGAGGTTTTAGCGACTCTGGATGATTGTGACCCTATTGTAGTTTCAGAGAAATTGGGTAAAATGGACAAATATTTAGAGGTTCCTGTTTACACTGATGTTTTTCCGGTCCCTAAGAGGATTTCGGACATTGTTTCTAAGGAGTGGGATAGACCAGGTATTCCGTTTGCTCCCCCTCCTGTTTTTAAGAAGATGTTTCCTATATCTGACACCATGTGGGACTCATGGCAGACGGTCCCTAAGGTGGAGGGAGCTATTTCTACTCTAGCTAAGCATACAACTATACCTATTGAGGACAGTTGTGCTTTCAAAGATCCTATGGATAAAAAAATAGAGGGTCTCCTAAAGAAAATTTTTGTTCATCAGGGTTTTCTTCTCCCGCCTATAGCGTGCATTGTTCCTGTAACCACTGCAGCTGCCTTTTGGTTTGAGGCTCTGGAAGAGGCTCTTCAGATGGAGACCCCATTAGATGATATTCTGGACAGAATTAAGGCTCTTAAGCTAGCTAATTTTTTCATTAAAGATGCAGCTTTTCATCTAGCTAAATTAGCAGCAAATAATTCAGGTTTTGCCATTTTAGCGCGTAGAGCGTTATGGCTTAAGTCCTGGTCGGCTGATGTGTCATCAAAATCTAAGCTTTTGACCATCCCTTTCAAGGGTAAGACCCTATTCGGGCCTGAACTGAAAGAGATCATTTCAGATATCACTGGAGGGAAGGGACATGCCCTCCCTCAGGATAAGTCAAATAAGACGAGGACCAAACAAAATAATTTTCATCCCTTTCGTAACTTCAAGGGTGGTCCCTCTTCCTATTCCCCTGCTGCAAAGCAAGAGGGGAACTTTGCTCAATCCAGGCCAATCTGGAGACCTAACCAGGCTTGGAACAAGGGTAAACAGGCCAAGAAGCCTGCTGCTGCCACCAAGACAGCATGAAGGGGTAGCCCCCGATCCGGAACCGGATCTAGTAGGGGGCAGACTCTCTCTCTTTGCTCAGGCCTGGGCAGGAGACATTCAGGACTCCTGGGCTGTAGAAATTGTAACCCAGGGGTATCTTCTAGAGTTCAAAGACCACTGCAACTATCCATGCTCAGACAGTGGAATGGGGATTATGCAGATTTATCTCCTCAGATAAACCTGGATCAAGAGACCAGAGACTCTCTTCTTTGGTGGTTGTCACAGGATCACCTGTCCCGGGGAATGTGTTTCCGCAGGCCAGCGTGGGTTATAGTGACGACAGACGCCAGCCTACTGGGCTGGGATGCAGTCTGGAATTCCCTGAAAGCACAGGGTTTGTGGACTCAGGAGGAGGCCCTCCTACCGATAAATATTCTGGAATAAAGAGCAATATTCAATGCTCTTCAGGCGTGGCCTCAGCTGGCCTCGGCCAGATTCATCAGATTTCAGTCAGACAACATCACGACTGTGGCTTATATCAATCATCAGGGGGGAACAAGGAGTTCCTTAGCGATGATAGAAGTTTTGAGGATAATCCGATGGGCAGAGACTCACTCTTGCCATCTGTCAGCGATCTATATCCCAGGGGTAGAGAACTGGGAGGCAGATTTTCTAAGTCGTCAGACTTTTCATCCGGGGGAGTGGGAACTCCATCCGGAGGTGTTTGCTCAACTGGTTCAGCTATGGGGCACACCAGAATTGGATCTGATGGCGTCTCGTCAGAACGCCAAACTTCCTCATTACGAATCCAGGTCAAGGGATCCTCAGACAGTACTGATAGATGCTCTAGCAGTACCCTGGTCGTTCAACCTGGCTTATGTGTTTCCACCTTTCCCTCTCCTTGCCAGAATCAAACAGGAGAGAGCTTCAGTGATTTTGATAGCGCCTGCGTGGCCACGCAGGACTTGGTATGCAGACCTGGTGGACATGTCATCCGTCCCACCATGGACTCTGCCACTGAGACGGGACCTTTTGATTCAATGTCCATCAGCAGCAACTGACTGCTTGGAGATTGAACGCTTGATTTTATCAAAGTGGGGTTTCTCTGAGTCGGTCATAGATACCTTGATTCAGGCTCGAAATTTGATTCAAGCCTGTCACCAGGAAGACCTATCATAAGATATGGCGTAAATATCTTTTTTGGTGCAAATCCAAAGGCTACTCATGGAGTAAGATCAGGATTCCTAATATTTTGTCTTTCCTCCAAGAAGGATTGGAGAAAGGATTGTCCGCTAGTTCCTTAAAAGGACAGATATCTGCTTTGTCTATTCTGTTGCACAAGCGTCTGGCAGATGTCCCAGACGTTCTGGCTTTTTGTCAGGCTTTAGTTAGAATTAAACCTGTGTTTAAACCTGTTGCTCCGCCATGGAGTCTAAATTTAGTTCTTAAAGTTCTTCAGGGGGTTCCGTTTGAACCCATGCATTCCATAGATATTAAGCTTCTATCTTGGAAAGTTCTGTTTCTAGTTGCTATCTCTTCAGCTCGAAGAGTTTCTGAACTATCTGCATTACAATGTGACTCGCCTTATCTTGTTTTCCATGCTGATAAGGTGGTTTTGCGTACCAAACCTGGGTTCCTCCCTAAGGTTGTTACTAACAGGAATATCAATCAGGAAATTGTTGTTCCTTCTCTGTGTCTTAATCCTTCTTCTAAAAAGGAACGTCTGTTGCACAACTTGGACGTGGTTCGTGCCTTGAAGTTTTATTTGCAGGCAACCAAAGATTTTTGTCAGACATCTTCTTTGTTTGCTGTCTATTCGGGAAAGCATAGGGGTCAAAAGGCTACGGCTACCTCTCTTTCCTTTTGGCTGAAAAGCATCATCCGTTTGGCTTATGAGACTGCTGGACAGCAGCCTCCTGAAAGAATTACAGCTCACTCGACTAGAGCGGTAGCTTCCACATGGGCTTTTAAAAATGATGCTTCTGTTGAACAGATTTGTAAAGCTGCGACTTGGTCTTCTCTTCATATTTTTTCCACATTTTTCAAATTTGATACTTTTGCTTCTTCGGAAGCTATTTTTGGGAGAAAGGTTTTGCAAGCAGTGGTGCCTTCCATTTAGGTTCCTGTCTTGTCCCTCCCTTCATCCGTGTCCTAAAGCTTTGGTATTGGTATCCCACAAGTAAGGATGAAACCGTGGACTCGGTACATCTTGCAAAAGAAAACAAAATTTATGCTTACCTGATAAATTTTCTTTTGCGATGTACCGAGTCGACGGCCCGCCCTGTCTATTCAAGACAAATAGTATTTTTTATTGAAAACTTCAGTCACCTCTGCACCTTATAGTTTCTCCTTTTTCTTCCTTGGCCTTCGGTCGAATGACTGGGGGGTAGAGTTAAGGGGGGAGCTATATAGACAGCTCTGCTGTGGGTGCTCTCTTTGCCACTTCCTGTTAGGAAGGATAATATCCCACAAGTAAGGATGAAACCGCGGACTCGGTACATCGCAAAAGAAAGAAATTTATCAGGTAAGCATAAATTTTGTTTTTTGAAAATCGGACATCTATCCTCATAAAGCCGGGAGAAGTCTTCATCCAAGCGGGCAGAAGTTCTCAACGAAGCCGGGAGAAGTCTTCATCCAGACGGCATCTTCTATCTTCATCTTTCCGACGCGGAGCGGCTCCATCTTCAAGACATCCGGCGCGGAGCATCCTCTTCATATGATCTCAGCCGTACACTGAAGGTTCCTTTAAATGACGTCATCTAAGATGGCGTCCCTTGACTTTCGATTGGCTGATAGAATTCTATCAGCCAATCGGAATTAAAGGTGAAAAAATCCTATTGGCTGATACAATCAGCCAATAGGATTGAGCTTCAATCCTATTGTGTGATCTAATCAGCCAATAGGATTGATCTTGCATTCTATTGGCTGATTTAAAAAATGTTGTTGTATTTTGCCCAAAATCAACTTCACCCAGCAGTGATTCAAACCTTCTCCCAGCTGATGAGTAGCAATAACTACGAAATAGTCTGTCCTGGGATGGTTATGAATCACTGCATTAACTCTAGCTAAGCTTATAAGCTGTGTGAACAGCAATGCCTTGGCGTTAAGGGAATCTGCTGAAAGCAGACTTGAAGTAAAAATCAGATCTCTGATGAAGCGCATGTGAGCATGCGCGAAACGCGTCAGATCTAGCACCCCTTGCACACCAGTGTTAGTGCTATACACTCCTTGTTTGAATAAACCACTTGGCATTTGAGTTTTCTGGCTCCTCGTTTTCCTTCCTGTATGAAGTAAAAAGGTGCGTCATTGTGAACCTAGTTTGCATATCTTACCCAGAATCCTTTGCTGCATTGGAAACAATGTATTCCATAGGTTTTCTGTGGGAAAAAACAAGCCTTCTGGCCGGTCTAGATTTGTTAAGGAACTACACAATGAGTTATTTTCTCTATAGTTTGTGCGTTTTGTAGGAAAATGTTGTTGTATATATATATATATATATATATGCACAAAAGACTATGTAAAACCGCACTATCCTGTATAATATTACATTTGTTGATATAAATTATATATATAATTGCACAAAAATTGGTAATATTATTACAATGTCCACAAGTCCACAGGATATAGGCCTCGATGATTGAAAGCTCTCTGGGCTGGCGAGATTATTAAAGAATGCTCGCCAGTCCTTCTATTTCCCTTGTGGAATGATCTAAAGCCATTTTTTACCATGAAAACAGGGTGTCTCGCTAAGGGGCGTATACTGCATTTTCATATGAAATGTGCACAACAAAATTCGTATTTTAAACATTATACAAAACAAATATTTGAATCATTCACACAAAAATAAGCAGGGAAAAATTGTATTGTTAAGGTGCATCAAAATTCGTAACAAAATTCTTCACCAAAAATCGTATGTTAACAAAAACGTAAAATTAGTATCTAATTTACACAGGAATAAATCAAATTAAATATTCACAGCGTAAATCGTAATTGTAGTACACTGAATGTGCAAAAATAACACAGAAATTTGAATTTATAAATACAAAATGCAAAGCGTAATTGTTGTTTTTTCGTAAAATGGGCTGAACATGGGCGTTCCATGGGCGTATATGACAATGTCTCACTAATCCCAGCGTAATTCTATAAAGATTTTCGCACTGCAGATATCACAGTTTTTTCTCACCAACTAAAAGGTGGCGAGCTTTTGTCAAAACAATACGAACACTTATAACCCCAATAGAAAAACAAATGCATACGAACATATAGGCGAATGTAAGATGTTATAAGCAGAAAGCAGCGTAATGTGAGTTATATTAGCTGCAGGATTTTAATTTTAAAGTGCTCCCCCTGCTCTCTGCTAACTTCGCACTAAGGAGCGAAGTTTCCCTATCCAGCGAGCTCCATTACTTTTAATAGGAGCCATCTCGCAACTCGCAGGGACTGCCCCTTTTTTACGATCATTGCATCGGGGCAGCCCTGCGAGTGTCAGCGAGAAAAAAGAAGGTTTGAGATGGCGAACAATATATCATCGAGGCCATAATATATCCGAAAGAAGGCTGCAGGAACGATAGGGTTAATGAAGACTCCCTGGCAATCTTCACCAAAAACAGATATGTACAAAAGACTAGGTGTCAGCGCCTTCCTTCTGTGAGAACTCAGGACAAACCAGTGAAAAACTGTTGTGGGGTAACGATTCCCCTATCCCCACACAGTTAATATTAAAAACCTCAATCCATATGAGGTAAGAAGCCACCGTTTATGAGCAACGCCCAATTAGCTTGTAACTCCATGTCCATAGTATAAGGAGCAAGGAAAACCAGAAAAGTAACTGAAGTGCTTGATCCAGATATCCACGATATGCCTTCCTGATGCGTCTCAGAGGGATCCCTCTGAAGAAGAAGGAAACTTTGAAACGCGTCAGGGACGTTGTACTGATGTTATCTGAGACTCTGAAGTGTTTGTTATATCGATCTCCATCTGAAAATATTTCTATGATATTTGCCTTATTCTTACCTCATAACGATTGAGGTCTGACTTGTGAGTGGGATTGTCTCTGTTTGTGTACTACATGTATATGAAATAAACGTATACTTCACTATTTTGGGCTATTTTCCATTTCTTCTCTCTCTTACATGTTCTGAGATGCATCAGGAAGGCATATTGTGGATATCTGGATCAAGCACTTCAGTTGCTGCATAGCTGAGTTACTTTTCCGGTACTTATACTACGGACCTGGAGTTACCAGCTAATTGGGCGTTGCTCATAAACGGTGGCTACTTACCTTATATGGATTCAGGTTTTTAGAAGTAAGTGTGTGGGATAGGGGAATCGTTACCCCACAACAGTTTTTACATTGGTTTGTCCCGAGTTCTCACAGAAGGAAGGCGCTGACACCTAGTCTTTTGTACATATATATATATATATATATATATATATATATATATATATATATATATAAATATACTAGAATCAATATTTTCCTAACCACTGAATGTAATGGTGAAATGCTAATTTTACACAACAAAGGATGTATAGCAGTTTAGCCATCTAGTAGAGGTAGTAATTAGATCTGTTTATAAGCAGGTCAGCTTTCCAGTAGAGGTGGTAATATAGTTACATTTTAATTTTCCTAACCACTGCTCAATAAAAAAAAAAATTAAATCTGGGGAACAGACTCCGAATAGTGTGTCTCCCACAGTATAGTTTGCTAGACTATTTTACCTGCCCCAAATGCAAGGAATTAACATCATGGCCACGATCCGATATGCAGCGTTGCCCGCAAAAGCCGGTGACGCCAAATTTTGCGCTGGTTTGGTATCACATGTACGGCGTAACATAGAAGTTACGCTTGTATATTTCTGCCTTCGGCCGTAGTTTTTTGGCCCATAGACAGGTATACCAAACCAGCGCAGTTTGGTATCCAATATACAGCGTAAGGATTTACGTGGCGAAAATGGAGAAATCTTACTCCATTTTCACCTCGCCACAAATTGCAGGCGCAGTAAGCCTTACGCTGTGTATTGGAGCCCCGTAACTCCCTAAACTAGCTGCAAAATAAAACCTAACACCTAACGCATGCGCAATGTCTATCTACCTGTCAACCGCGAACTTCAAAATAAAACCTAACACCTAACACATACGCAATGTCTATCTACCTGTCAACCACGATCCCCCGCCGCAATCCCTAATAAAATGTTTAACCCCTAAACTGCCGCTCCCGGACCCCGCTGCCAGCTACATTATCTATATTAACCCCTAATCCGAGCCCCCTACACCGCCGCTAGCTAATTAAATGTTTTACCCCCTAATGTGAGCCCCCTACCCCGCTTCCACCTACATTAACTATGTTACCCCCTAATATGATCCCCCTACACTGCCACCTATTTAAACTATATTAACCCCTAATGTGAGCCCCCTACACCGCTGCCACCTATATTAAATTATTAACCCCTAATCTAATCCCCCTATACCGCCGCCACCTATATTAAATTATTAACCCCTAATCTAATCCCCCTAAACCGCCGCCACCTATATTAAATTAATTAACCCCTAAAATACTAAAATATCCCTACCACTAAACCTAAGTCTAACCCTACAAATAGCCCTGAAAAGGGCTTTTTGCGTGGCATTTACCTCAAAGTAAACAGCTCTATTGCCAGCCCTTAAAAGGGCCTTTTGCGGGCCATTGCCCCAAAGTAATCAGCTCTTTTACCAGCCCTTAAAAGGGCTTTTTGCGGGGCATTGTCACAAAGTAATCAGCTCTTTTGCCTGTAATGTAATCTAATCCCCCTACACCACCACCTATATTAAATATCTTAACCCCTAATATAATACCCCTACACCGCCGCCACCTATAATAAATGTATTAACCCCTAATCTAATCCCCCTACACCGCCGCCACCTATATTAACTAGATTAACCCTAATTATATTAGGGTTAATATAGTTAATATAGTTATTATATCATATATATTCACTATATTAACCCTATCTAACTCTAACACCACTAACTTAATTATTATTAAAATAAATCTAAATAATATTAATAATATTAACTAAATTATTCCTATTTAAATATAAATACTTACCTATAAAATAAACCCTAAAATAGCTACAATATAATTAATAAATACATTGTAGCTATTTTAGGGTTTATATTTATTTTACAGGTAACTTGGTATTTATTTTAACTAGGTACAATAGCTATTAAATAGTTAATAACTATTTAATATCTACCTAATTAAAATAATTACCAATTTACCTGTAAAATAAATCCTAACCTAAGTTACAAATACACCTACACTATCAATAAATTAAATAAACTACAAATATCTAAACTAAACTACAATTAAATACACTAAACTAAATTACAAAAACAAACAAACACTAAATTACAAAAAATAAAAAAAGATTACAAGCATTTTAAGCTAATTACACCTATTCTAAGCCCCCTAATAAAATAAAAAAGCCTCCCAAAATAAAAAAATTTCCCTACCCTAATCTAAATTACAAAAGTAAACAGCTCTATTACCAGCCCTTAAAAGGGCCTTTTGTGGGGCATTTCCCCAAAGTAAACAACAACCCCCCCCATTACAACCCACCACCCACATACCCCTATTCTAACCCACCCAATCCCCCCTTAAAAAAAACTAAGTCTAACCCCCAAGTGCTCCTTACCTGTCCTGAAGACTGGCGGATAAGGTCCTGTTCCAGGCGGAGAAGTCTTCTTCCAGGCGGCGACCTCTTTTTCTTCCAGGATCCAGCTGGCGCGGAGCGGAGGAGTTGAAGACCGATGACCGCGGACCTGAAGACCGTCCATCTGGAACTGAAGACCGGCGATGCTGGAACTGAAGATCGGCGACGCTGGAACTGAAGACCGCTGGAACTGAAGACCGGAGCTGGAACGTGGAGGATCCTCTTCATACGATTGCCGCCGTACACTGAATAGGAATTCAAGGTACACGATTAAAGATGGTGTCCCTTGAATTCCTATTGGCTGATTTGAGCCTTCAAATTCAAATCAGCCAATCGGATGCGAGCTACTTTAATTCTATTGGCTAATTTGAATAGCCAATAGAATAAGAGCTACTGTAATTCTATTGGCTATTCTAATCAGCCAATAGAATTACAGTAGCTCTTATTCTACTGGCTATTCAAATCAGCCAATAGAATTAAAGTAGCTCGCATCCGATTGGCTGATTTGAATTTGAAGGCTCAAATCAGCCAATAGGAATTCAAGGGACTCCATCTTTAATCGCGTACCTTGAATTCCTCTTCAGTGTACGGCGGCGATCGTATGAAGAGGATCCTCCACGCTCCGGCTCCGAGTTTTCAGTTCCAGCGGTCTTCAGTTCCAGCGTCGCCGATCTTCAGTTCCAGCATCGCCGGTCTTCAGTTCCAGATTGACGGTCTTCAGCTCCGCGGTCATCGGTCTTCAACTCCTCCGCTCCGGCTGGATCCTGGAAGAAGAAGAGGTCGCCACCTGGAAGAAGACTTCTCCGCCTGGAACAGGGCCTTCTCCGCCGGTCTTCAGGACAGGTAAGGAGCACTTGGGGGCAGTGACGTCAGAGGCTGGTGTGGCAGTGGCTAGGATACGCCTTCATTCTTTAGATATCCTTTGTTGAAGAAATAGCAATGCACATGGGTGAGCCAATCACATGAGGTATCTATGTGCAGCCACCAATCAGCAGCTACTGAGCATATTTAGATATGATTTTCAACAAAGGATATCAAAATAATGAAGAAAATTAGATATTAGATGTAAATTGAAAAGTTATTTAAAATTGCATATGGGTTTCATATGGGTTTCATGTCCCTTTAAAGGGTGTCTTGGAAAACTGGTCAACTTAGTAAACATCTGATTTTAGTCTAAAAGGATTGTAACAGAAACTCTTGCCAGATAACACAATGCTTGCTCTGATTATGAGATCTAAAAATCCATGCCCATTATAATATGTTTTGTTAAAGTTGCCTCCAGGCTGGCTGGAAGTTGGACCGTAGAAAAGGATGCTCCTAGCGCTCACCAAAGGAGCAGCAGCACCGTGGACACTATAACTGCTGCGTAGCCACCATAAGTAATGCAGACTCTATGAACCACCGCTGCTGGGCTGGTATCTCGCCGTCTGCTCTGCGCCCTGGACCTATGACCAGGCTCCAGTAGGTGAACCTCTTCCTTCTGTAGCAATCCCTGTAGCTAAGGGAGTATGAAAAACATAGCAATCCCTGTAGTGATTATAAGCTGTCCCCTACAAACATGAGTCAAAGCTGCAAGTTAGAGGGTCAAAAATAGGTCTGATGTGCTGGAGCACACAGCCTGCTATTTATTGAGGTTACATGCAAACAGGACACTCTCAGGGGGAGGCATAAAATCCCCCATCACACATTTGATATTAGATAGAGAGACACTCCCTTTGACAGGCCACAACATTACTTCAGCAGATAACATTTTACACCCAATAAAACAATGCAGTCCACCTTATCAATACTAGTCTGATTAGTTGATCACTAAACCTAATTAGAGCTAATCCCAGCAGACTTGTATTTAGAATAGGTTTCTTGAAGCTGAACAAAATTTAACTCTTAATGGCACACAATGAAACTGAACCAAGTGGGAGAAAGCCAGGGACAAGTCATTTCACAGGTCTGGGGACATAGTCTTAAAGGGGCATTGTTCATCAAAGTCACAATATGTCCCCAGATGGTTCTTAAAGGGCCACACACACCCAACAAAAGTCAATATGTCCTCAGGGGCACAATCTTCCAGGGGCCATAGTCATGTGGAAGGAGGCTGGCAAATAGGCTTCTCCAAAATCCAGGGAAGCAGGGCAATTTTTCATTTAAAGGGCCAGTTACAAACAGCAGTTTGTAACATGTTTAAAACATACTTTTTACTTTAATGCAGCAAATTATGCTTATAGATTCTTTCATTATTCAGTAAATATAAAAATGTCTTTATCCAGTGGCGGCTGGTGAAATTTAAAGATGGTGGGGCGCTTGACCCCACCCCTTTAAATAAAGCCACACCATCAGATGGCACTACCAATTCATTAATTAAATAAATAAAAGGTAGACAGAAACACGGAAAAGCACTCGGGGGGAGAGGGAGAGAGAGACGGGAGGAGAGAGACACAGAGGGTTAGAGAGAGAGCAAGAGAGAGAGAGAGACACAATCACACACAGAGGGTTAGAGAGAAAGAGAGAGAGACACAATCACACAGAGAGGGTTAGAGAGAGAGAGAGAAAGAGAGAGAGAGACACAATCACACACAGAGGGTTAGAGAGAGAGAGAAATAAAGAGAGAGAAAGAGAGAGACAATCACACACAGAGGGTTAGAGAGAGAGAAAGACAGAGACACAATCACATACAGAGGGTTACAGAGAGACAAAATCACACACAGAGGGTTAGAGAGAGAGAAAGAGAGACACAATCACACACAGAGGGTTAGAGAGAGAGAGAGAAATAGAGAGAGACACACAATCATACACAGAGAGTTAGAGAGAGAGAGAAAGAGAGAGAGACACAATCACACACAGAGGGTGAGAGAGAGAGAAAGAGAGAGAGACACAATCATACACAGAGGGTTAGAAAGAGAGAGAGACACAATCACACACAGAGGGTTAGAGAGAGAGAGAAAGAGACAATCACACACAGAGGGTTAGAGAGAGAGAGACACAATCACACACAGAGGGTTAGAGAGAGAAAGAGAGAGAGAGACACACAATCACACACAGAGGGTTAGAGAGAGAGAGAAAGAGAGACACAATCACACACAGAGGGTTAGAGAGAGAAAGAGAGAGACACAATCACACACAGGGGGTTAGAGAGAGGGAGAAAGAGAGAGAGAGAGAGAGAGAGAGAGAGAGAGAGAGAGAGAGACACAATCACACACAGAGGGTTAGAGAGAGAGAGAGAGAGACAATCATACACAGAGGGTTAGAGAGAGAGGAAGAGAGACACAATCACACACAGAGGGTTAGAGAGAGAGAGAGAAATAGAGAGAGACACACAATCATACACAGAGGGTTAGAGAGAGAGAGAAAGAGAGAGAGAGACAATCACACACAGAGGGTGAGAGAGAGAGAAAGAGAGAGAGACACACAATCACACACAGAGAGTTAGAGAGAGAGAGAGAGAGAGAGAGAGAAAGAGAGAGAGAGACACAATCACACACAGAGGGTTAGAGAGAGAAAAAGAGAGAGACAATCACACACAGAGGGTTAGAGAGAGAGAGAGAGAGAGACAATCACACACAGAGGGTTAGAGAGAGAGAGAGAGAGAGAGACACAATCACACACAGAGGGTTAGAGAGAGAGACACACACAATCACATACAGAGGGTTAGAGAAAGAGAGAGACACAATCACACACACAGAGGGTTAGAGAGAGAGAAAGAAAGAGAGACACAATCACACACAGAGGGTTAGAGAGAGAGAGAAAGAGAGAGAGAGAGAGACACAATCACACACAAAGGGATAGAGAAAAAGAGAGAGACACAATCACACACAGAGGGTTAGAGAAAGAGAGAGAGAGAGACAATCACACACAGAGGGTTAGAGAGAGAGAGAGAGAGAGAGAGAGAGAGAGAGACAATCACACACAGAGGGTAAGAGAGAGAGAGAAAGAGAGAGAGATACACAATCACACACAGGGGGTTAGAGAGAGAGAGAGAGAGAGAGAGAGAGAGAGAAAGAGAGAGAGAGAGACACAATCACACACAGAGGGTTAGAGAGAGAGAGAGAGGGAGAGAAAGAGAGACACCATCACACATAGAGGGTTAGAGAGAGAGAGAAAGAGAGACACAATCACACACAGAAGGTTACAGAGAAAGAGAGAGAAAGAGAGAGAGAGAGAGAGAGAGAGAGAGAGAGAGACAATCAAACACAGAGGGTTAGAGAGAGAGAGAGATAATTACACATAGAGGGTTAGAGAGAGAGAGAGAAAGAGAGACACAATCACACACAGAGGGTTACAGAGAGAGAGAGAGAGAGAGAGAGAGAGAGAGAGAGAGAGAGAATCACACATAGAGGGTTAGAGAGAGAGAGAGACACAATCACACATAGAGGGTTAGAGAGAGAAAGAGAGAGAGACACAATCACACACAGAGGGTTAGAGAGAAAGAGAGAGAGACACAATCACACACAGAGGGTTAGAGAGAGAGAGAAAGAGAGAGAGACAGAGAGACACAATCACACACAGAGGGTTAGAGAGAGAGAAATAAAGAGAGAGACAATCACATACAGATGGTTAGAGAGAGAGAAAGACAGAGACACAATCCCATACAGAGGGTTAGAGAGAGACACAATCACACACAGAGGGTTAGAGAGAAAGAGAGACACAATCACACACAGAGGGTTAGAGAGAGAGAGAGAGAGAGAGAGAGAGAGAGAGAGAGAGAGAGAGAGAGAGAGAGAGAGAGAGAGAGAGAGAGAGAGAGAGAGAGAGAGAGAGAGAGAGAGAGAGAGAGAAATAGAGAGAGGCACACAATCATACACAGAGGGTTAGAGAGAGAGAGAGAAAGAGAGAGAGACACAATCACACACAGAGGGTGAGAGAGAGAAAGAGAGAAAGACACAATCATACACAGAGGGTTAGAAAGAGAGAGAGACACAATCACACACAGAGGGTTAGAGAGAGAGAGAAAGAGACAATCACACACAGAGGGTTAGAGAGAGAGAGAGAGAGAGAAAGAGAGAGAGACACAATAGCACACAGAGGGTTAGAGAGAGAACGAGAGAGAGAGACACACAATCACACACAGAGGGTTAGAGAGAGAGAGAGAAAGAGAGACACAATCACACACAGAGGGTTAGAGAGAGCGAGAAAGAGAGAGAGACACAATCACACACAGAGGGTTAGAGAGAGAGACACACACAATCATACACAGAGGGTTAGAGAGAGAGAGGAAGAGAGAGAGACACAATCACACACAGAGGGTTAGAGAGAGAAAGAGAGAGAGACACAATCACACACAGAGAGTTAGAGAGAGAGAGAAAGATAGAGACACAATCACACACAGAGGGTTAGAGAGAGAAATAGAGAGACACACAATCACACACAGAGGGTTAGAGAGAGAGAGAGAGAGAGAGAGAGAGAGAGAGAGAGAGAGAAAGAGAAAGAGAGACACAATCACACACAGAGGGTTAGAGAGAGAGAAAGAGAGAGAGACACAATCACACACAGAGGGTTAGAGAGAGAGAAAGAGAGAGACAATCACACACAGAGGGTTAGAGAGAGAGAGAGAGAGAGAGAGGGAGAGAGAGAGAGAGAGAATCACACACAGAAGGTTAGAGAGAGAGAGACACACAATCACATACAGAGGGTTAGAGAAAGAGAGAGAGAGACACAATCACAGACACAGAGGGTTAGAGAGAGAGAAAGAAAGAAAGAAAGAAAGAAAGAAAGAAAGAAAGAAAGAAAGAGAGACACAATCACACACAGAGGGTTAGAGAGAGAGAGAAAGAGAGAGAGACACACAATCACACACAGAGGGTTAGAGAAAAAGAGAGAGACACAGTCACACACAGAGGGTTAGAGAAAGAGAGAGAGACAATCACACACAGAGGGTTAGAGAGAGAGAGAGAGAGAGAGAGAGAGAGACAATCACACACAGAGGGTTAGAGAGAGAGAGAGAGAGAGAGAGAGAGAGAGAGAGAGAGAGAGAGAGAGAGAGAGAGAGAGAGAAAGAGAGAGAGATACACAATCGCACACAGGGGGTTAGAGAGAGAGAAAGAGAGAGAGAGACACACAATCACACACAGAGGGTTATAGAGAGAGAGAGAGAGAGAGACAGAGAGAGAGAAAGAGAGACACCATCACACATAGAGGGTTAGAGAGAGAGAGAAAGAGAGACGCAATCACACACAGAGGGTTACAGAGAGAGAGAGAGAGAGAGAGAGACAATCACACACAGAGGGTTAGAGAGAGAGAGAGAGACACAATCACACATAGAGGGTTAGAGAGAGAAAGAGAGATAGACACAATCACACACAGGGGGTTACAGAGAGAGATAAAGAGAGAGACACAATCACACACAGAGGGTTAGAGAGAGAGAGACACATTCACACACAGAGGGTTAGAGAGAGAAAAAGAGAGAGAGACACAATCATACACAGAGGGTTAGAGAGAGAGAGAGAGAGACACAATCACACAGAGAGAGAGAGAGAGAGAGAGAGAGAGAGAGAGAGAGAGAGAGAGAGAGAGAGAGAGAGAGAGAGAGAGAGAGAAAGAGAGAGAAAGAGAGAGAAACACAATCACACACAGAGGGTTAGAGAAAAAGAGAGAGACACAATCACACACAGAGGGTTAGAGAAAGAGAGAGAGAGAGACAATCACACACAGAGGGTGAGAGAGAGAGAGAGAGAGACAATCACACACAGAGGGTTAGAGAGAGAGAGAGAGAGAGAGAGAGAGAGAGAGAGAGAGAGAGAGAAAGAGAGAGAAACACAATCACACACAGAGGGTTAGAGAAAAAGAGAGAGACACAATCACACACAGAGGGTTAGAGAAAGAGAGAGAGAGACAATCATTCACAGAGGGTTAGAGAGAGAGAGAGAGACAATCACATACAGAGGGTTAGAGAGAGAGAGAGAGAGGGAGAGAGAGAGAAAGAGAGACACCATCACACATAGAGGGTTAGAGAGAGAGAGAAAGAGAGACACAATCACACACAGAAGGTTACAGAGAAAGAGAGAGAAAGAGAGAGAGAGAGAGACAATCAAACACAGAGGGTTAGAGAGAGAGAGAGAGAGAGAGAGATAATTACACATAGAGGGTTAGAGAGAGAGAGAGAAAGAGAGACACAATCACACACAGAGGGTTACAGAGAGAGAGAGAGAGAGAGAGAGAGAGAGAGAATCACACATAGAGGGTTAGAGAGAGAGAGAAACACAATCACACATAGAGGGTTAGAGAGAGAAAGAGAGAGAGACACAATCACACACAGAGGGTTAGAGAGAAAGAGAGAGAGACACAATCACACACAGAGGGTTAGAGAGAGAGAGAAAGAGAGAGAGACAGAGAGACACAATCACACACAGAGGGTTAGAGAGAGAGAAATAAAGAGAGAGACAATCACACACAGATGGTTAGAGAGAGAGAAAGACAGAGACACAATCCCATACAGAGGG